>NC_090725.1:328255378-328262878 GCF_036898095.1 Palaemon carinicauda | reverse complement strand
AGTTGATAACTTTATTCCCTGATTTGTCATTAACCTTTCCTCTTCTTGTTTTTTGTTGATTTGTTGTTGAAATTACTATATCATATATTTGAATTAACGATGATACGTATATAAAAGAGTAGTTCAATACTAAATGTCTAAGGAATATTAGCAATGTCCTACAGATTTAGTAGATTTGAGAAAAACGTCTTCAGAAGAATATTTTGAGTTAAATAGCAGGACAGGATTAGAAATAATACTATAAGTGAGATTGCTCGAGTGACATACGTGGAGGAGATCATGGCAAGGGGTAGATGGAGATGGTTTAGGCATGCCCTTCACTCTCCCAAAGATAGATATGTTCACCAAACTCTCTAATGGGTTCCAGAAGGCACTAGAAGAGTTGGAAGACCCAGGCCTATATGGTTGAGGACTATGAAGCGTGATGTAATAGATGATGAATGGAGAAGTATTGATTTCAAAGCTCAAGATAGAGACGACTGGCGAAATCTAACTAAGGCCCTTTGGGTCAATAGGTGTGGGAGGAGATGATGATGATGATGATGATGATGATGACGATAAGCAGGTAGAATATTTGATCACATCAAGATTTCTTAATTTCTCAAATGTCAGAATATCTGATTGAATGACAAATTGAATGAAAGCTGACTTATTAAACGACTTATAAGTTTGAATGCAATAATTTACTTTATGATTAAAAATTATCATCTTGAAGCTTGGGGGGAGACAATGATTGAAATATACACGGCAATCAATCCATGATCATTTTGAGAGTAAATATTAATATGGTCACAGCAAAATGCTTTAATATTAATATGGACGTTGTATAGAATCATGCATGACTATAATGGCAGGGCAGGATTAGAAATGAAACTATAGGAGAGATTACTCGCGTGCCATATGTGGAGATAATGATGGGGGTTAGATGGAGATGGTTTGGGCATGCTCTTCACACTCCCCAAGAGAGATTAGTTCACCAAATGTTTATCTGGGCTTCACAAGGCACTAGAGGAGTTGGAAGACCCAGGCTTACATGGCTGAGGGCTATGAAGCATGAAGTAGAAGGAGGTGAATGGAGAAGGATTGATTTAAAAGCTCAAGACAGAGACGACTGGCAAAATCTAACCGAATACTTTTACATCAATAGGCGTAGGAGATAATGATGATGAGGATATGCTAGAAAGCATAAATATGCTTATGTAGGTTGTATAGTATGTGCTCTTCCATAAAGAGTTGCATATCTGAGAATATCATATTTCAAAACCTCGAAGATATTTCCTAAAAATTTTTATTCGTCATTCAACAACAGAAGAGCTTCAGATATTTTCATAAATTAACATAATAATCTCCAGTTCTTCAGAAATGTACTATTACTCACTAGAGAGATGTCAAGCAATAAAATATCGAGTTCTTCAGAAATTTAATATTCCTTACCAGAGACATATCGAGCATTAAAATCTCGAGTTCTTCAGAAATGTATTATTTCTCACCAGAGAGACATCAAGCAACAAAATCTCGAGTTCTTCAGAAATGCAATATTCCTCACCAGAGAGATATCAAGCAATAAAATCTCAAACTCTTCGGAAATGTAATATTCCTCACCAGAGAGATATCGAGCAATAAAATCTCGAGTTCTTCAGAAATGTAATATTTATCACCAGAGAGATATCGAGCAATAAAATCTTGAGTTCTTCAGAAATGTAATATTCCTCACCAGAGAGATATCAAGCAATGAAATCTCGAGTTCTTCAGCAATGTAATATTTCTCACCAAAGAGATATCAAGCAATAAAATCTCAAGTTCTTCATAAATGTAATATTTCTCACCAGAGAGATATTAAGCAATAAAATCTCGAGTTCTTCAGAAATGTAATATTTCTCACCAGAGAGATATCAAGCAATAAAATCTTGAGTTCTTCAAAAATGTAATATTCCTCACCAGAGAGATATCAAGCAATAAAATCTCAAGCTCTTCGGAAATGTAATATCCCTCACCAAAGAGATATCAAGCAATAAAATCTCGAGTTCTTAAGAAATGTAATATTCCTCACCAAAGAGATATCAAGCAATAAAATCTCGAGTTCTTCATAAATGTAATATTCCTCACCAGAGAGATATCAAGTAATAAAATTTCGACTTCAGATATGTAATATTCCTCACCAGAGAGATATTAAGCAATAAAATCTCGAGTTCATCAGAAATGTAATATTCCTCACCAGATAGATATCCAGCAATAAAATCTCGAGTTCTTCAGAAATGTAATATTCCTCACCAGAGAGATATCAAGCAATAAAATCTCGAGTTCTTCAGAAACGTAATATTCCTCACCAGAGAGATATCGAGCAATTAAATCTCGAGTTCTTCAGAAATGTAATACTCCTCACCAGAGAGATATCAAGCAATAAAATCTCGAGTTCTTCAGAAATGTAATTTTCCTCACCAGATAGACATCAAGCAATAAAATCTCGAGTTCTTCAGAAATGTAATATTCCTCACCAGAGAGATATCAAGCAATAAAATATCGAGTTCTGCAGAAATGTAATATTCCTCACTAGAGAGATATCAAGTAATAAAATCTCAAGTTCTTCAGAAATATAATATTCCTCACTAGAGAGATATCAACCAATAAAATCTCGAGTTATTCAGAAATGTAATATTCCTCACCAGAGAGATATCAAGCAACAAAATCTCGAGTTCTTCAAAAATTTAATATTCCTCACCAGAGAGCTATCAAGCAATAAGATCTCGAGTTCTTCATAAATGTAATATTCCTCACCAGAGAGATATCAAGCAATAAAATCTCGAGTTCTTCAGAAAGGTAATATTCCTCACCAGGGAGATATCAAGCAATAAAATCTCGAGTTCTTCAGAAATGTAATATTCCTTACCAGAGAGATATCAAGCAATAAAATCTCGAGTTCTTCAGAAATGTAATATTCCTCACCAGAGAGATATCAAGCAATAAAATCTCGAGTTCTTCAGAAATGTAATATTCCTCTAGATATATTAACATTAAATATATCTGGAAACGCCTTTATTCTGAATGACTTTTCCATGCAAAATATAAACGAGGCAAAAGTATTGTGACCCCATATCCCAATAAGCCATAATCCATTTCAGGTTAATGGTTTGGATACAGCAAAAGGTAATGGAATCGTGAATATAAAACTCGTTGCTAATATTAGAATATTACCTGTATGGCCCTTTTACTAATTGGTTGGACTATAGAGCTATAAATACTGTTTCGTTATCTCTGGCAATGAAGTTGGAGGGAGGTTATGTTTTCGCCCTCTTAATAGCATCACATAATTTGTATGATTTTCAGTATTGCATGATTTAGTTTCATTAGGAAAATTTTGAATTATGTTGTATATTTACGTTCGCCAACGAAATTGGGAGGTTATGTTTTACTTACTGTTTGTATGTTTGTGTTTGTGTTTGTTTGTGAATACCTGACTGGCCACAATTTTAATCGTAGTGTAATGAAACTTGCTGGGATTAACTGTTATTTAAAAAGTTGGAAATTAATATATTTTGAAAGGTCAAGGTTGAAGGTCAAGGTCACGGTCAAGCTAAATGTCAAATTCATGTAATTAGCCATAAATCTGGACATCATTGTCACAGAGACTTCAAATTTGGTTCTAATATGAGTGTATGAAAATTTACTCCAATTAATAAATGTAAAGGTGAAAGGGCGTCAAGGTCCAGGTCAAGCAAAAGGTCGAGAATTAAGTTGCAGCTTCGGAGGTTTGTAATCTACCGAGGTTCCCTCTATTTTATGTATCTATTTATTTATTTATTTTTTTTTTACAGTAAATATGACCCTATATCCAATTGTTAGGACTAATGACTTAAAAAGAATAAGAAATTTTTTTAAAGATATTTTTCTATCTTTCCTACATTAATGCAAATATTTACTAATGTTTTATTTTGTTAATTTAAACAAATAGAAAAAAAATTCTATTACCTAAACAAATAGAACTAAATTCTAATCCAGAACTTCATTTTTGACAATTTCAAAAAGAACTATTTCTGCCAATTTTTAAAAGAAATTAAATTTTGAAATTTCCCGAAAGAACTCCATTTTTGACAATTTATAAAAGAACTCTATTTTCGGCAAATTCGGGAAGTACAAATGTCTCCTATTTGAGTTTTGTAAAACTTATAAAATCCACAAGCAAATCAGCAGAAACATAAGCTTAATTCACACAATTAAATCCGGATATATTTACGAGAAACCTCGAATTTGAGGTAATTGCTACTCAAGCATTCGTGATTACCTCAGTTATTTTCCGTGAGACCTCCTGATAATTGTAGGGAACAACCAAAAAAGTTCCTAATGTATTACTGCATACCTTGATAAGAAATCTATCTTCAAGGCATTTTATTTTCCATCTGAATAAGAATTCTATCAACAAAATCTTCAAAACAATAGTCCTCTCAGGACACCTTCATCACAATTAAGCAGAATATATCATGCACTAAGTTTATGTTAGCTTACCCAATTTTTGTGAGGACTGACGCTGTCGTTTTGCTAAGGCAAGAGTTTCCAAATCTGAAAAAAAAAATAGAAATAGGTCAGTGAATCTAGAATCAGGAGACAAGCTGCCATTAACTCGATAATTTTTATTATCGTTTATTATAGCAAACTAGTGTGATATAGCAAATAACTAATAATGTTGGCTATGTAAATTGCCTCAATGGAATAATTGTTAGAATATTGTAATATTTCCTGATAAACTATTAGGTTATTGAGAGAGAGAGAGAGAGAGAGAGAGAGAGAGAGAGAGAGAGAGAGAGAGAGAGAGAGAGAGAGAGAGATTTAAAATTATCTGACATCCTAACATGGAACAGAGAGAGAGAGAGAGAGAGAGAGAGAGAGAGAGAGAGAGAGAGAGAGAGAGAGAGAGAGAGAGATTTAAAAAGCTCTGGCATCCTGACATCGAAAAGAGAGAGAGAGAGAGAGAGAGAGAGAGAGAGAGAGAGAGAGAGAGAGAGAGAGAGAGAGAGATTTAAAATTATCTGACATCCTGACATGGAACAGAGAGAGAGAGAGAGAGAGAGAGAGAGAGAGAGAGAGAGAGAGAGAGAGAGAGAGAGAGAGAGAGAGAGAGAAAGAGAGAGAATGTACGTAAGACAGGTTTTATTAAGAATTATTTTGGCTACAAATTTTTTTCTTATGAAGATCAAATAAGATAACTGGATGGAAGTATATTGAGTATCTATTTTCTTTTGTAAAACGGGATATCAAACATTTCATCTCTGCTTAACTGAATAAAAGATATTACCTTAAAAAACTTTTTACAATTTATTTCTACCAATCATGTGTTAGACAAGTTAAGATATTTAAAATTTCATAAATATAGTAAAAGTAAACAAGACAGAATAAGAAAAAATATCATTCTATTATATAACTATTAGATTTGACTATAATACAGGGTCTTAGCTAGAGCCTTGGGGGGCCTTGGGGCCCTGGGGTCTGAGTTAGTAAAGACCCCTGCCCCCTTACCCTGGAAGTAATTAAGAGTTAGTGGCAATTTTAAATGTATACATACATTGTTTTATTTTTTTTTTACCCTGCTTTGGTACCCCCAGTCTCTTGTAGGACTGTGGGGCATTTAGTCCCCCTCAGATATCCCTTCCTCTTAGATACCCCACTTTTAATGACTGACTAGAAAAGAATTAGATGAATATATAGAAAAAGTAAGAGTGACCACTTCATATCCAACGCAATAAACCTGCAAAAGTAGTTATGGCAGTTTCATCCTTGCCAAGATCTTTGGACATGATGTGCTGTATAATGCTAGTAGCATTTTAAAATTTATTTCAGAAGCAGGTCTTCTGAATGCTATTTAACTTTTATAACATATATACTTTTTACGGTATTAATGGAATATTCTTTTACTCTTTATTTTTAATAAACGATATCGGCGTCAATGACCTCCAATGTCAGGATGCCAGAGAGCTCCAAATCATTCATTCATTCTTCAAATGATGGAGAATATAAAACGGGAGGTAGGAAAGGGAGGAAGTTGCTGCGAGGTAGGTGATGGAGTTAGGGGGCCTAGGAGACTCCCGAAGGATGACACGTAATTGGGAGGAATCTATCCACGTAGCAGAAAGCAGTTTGGAAAGGATCATTTGTCTCGGTGAAAGAGTAGTAGTGCCACTCAGTAACGGGGCGACCCAGAACCTTAACAGAGGCCCCTATGTACTTCCTCTTTCTACCGAGACGCGATCCCGAAGTTCCTGACAAGATAAATGGAGACAAAACAGGGACCGTGAAGTCCTTAGGGAAGCCTTGCTAGTATACGTTCAGAGGAGGTTCTTCGTCTATTGATTAACGTTAAGCTGTAGTTGCTTTAATTATCTTTCTTCATTTCATCTATAAATTTTTCCACGTTATAATTACCTCCGCCAACGAAGTTCGAAGGAGGTTATATTATCGTACTTAAATGTATGTTGTTTACGTGAGAGTGTGTTTGTTTGTGAACAGCTTCCTGGCCACAATTTTAATCGTAGAGTAATGAAACTTGCAGGGATTAACTGTTATGTAAATAGCTGGAAATGAGTAGATTTTGGAAGGTCAAAGTCCAAGGTCAAGGTCACGGTCAAGAAAAATGTCAAATTCACGTAATCAGCCATAAATTAGGACATCTTTGCCACAGAGACTTCAAACGTGGTTCATATTTGAGTGCATGGAAATCCTCACCAATAAATATATGTTAAGGTTGAAGGTCAAGGTCAAGGTCAAGCAAAAACGTAATCAGCTATTAGTTTGAACATCTTTGTCACAGAGACTTCAAACTTGGTTCATATTGGAGTGCATGAAAATTCACGAAAATTAATACATATTAAGGTCAAAGGTCAAGGTCAAGGTCGAGCAAAAGATCGAGAAATAAGCTGCAGCGGTGGAGGTTTGTGCTCTACTTAGTGTTCCTCTAGATAAAAAAAAAAAATAATTTCAAATGGAATTAACGACTGATTCAAGACGATATTCAATAGAATCATTGCTTGGTTGTTTAGGAAGTTTTGTAACCTAATTAATAAATAAAAAGGGAAAATAAATTGATTGTAAATAGGTCAAAATGAAAAGACGACTTATGAAAATAGAGGAACATTAAAACCGAGCCATGGACAAATTAGATTAAATTGAATTAAGTTAAAAAGGATAAAAAGTCAAAAGAAAAACACGAAAAATACTAAAACTTGAGAAAATAACCTGTAACAACCTTAGAATCACATTTGGATTATAAAAGAAAACTTCTGAATGCTACAAAAGAAAGAAGGTTGACAATTTATTCACTTCCAAAAAGAGACAAATCAAAGTAGCTCTTGTAATTTACATATTGGTACGAGAGTTTTCAGTCCTTTTATTCATGGTCTTATTTCATTTTCTAATTTCACCTATCCGATAAAGAAAACCTTCAAAATGTAAAGTGAAACCTTCACGTGTAATAAAAAAAAAAAAAGTTTAGATCAAATGATATTTGTGTGTGTG
>NC_090725.1:328232878-328247878 GCF_036898095.1 Palaemon carinicauda | reverse complement strand
TCCCTGATGTAGAAATCCGATATCAACTCAATACGCTTAGGGCTAGAGCAAATTTAGGGCCATCAACTGGCAAACACCCTAAACTGGAAAAATTTCAGAGAGAGGATTTTTTAAATCCGCACAAAGCAAGGCTTGAGTTGGAGGAACCGATATCGTTATGTATTTTGTACTGTAATACTATATGCGCTACGGGTATTAAGAGCAATGTTGCACAGTATTGCATTAATAAAACATGTTTCAGCATAGTTTATGAGAGTAGTAGCGTATGCTATGAAGGATTTGATCGTTTATTATTTATCTGAAAGTTAGGATGTGATTCTTCTTACTTTTGTGTTGCAGTAGGATCCAATCTTTTTAGGAGTGATGCTCTTTTGTTTTTTTTTTATGTTTGTGTACGAGTTTTGTTTACATCTTCTCTCTCGAGAGAGTCACAAGTCAGAGAGAAGAGCAGAAACTTACGATTTTAAGCCTAAAATGTATTTGTTCCAACATGTTTACTTACCTAGAACTACCTTCTTAGGAGTTACTGGTTAACTCTACCTAACTGACCAGCTTTTTGTATAGTTTATCTCCCTCTTCCCGTTTTCTACGGGGTTAACCTCTGGCAGTGTGGTACATGCGCCGAGGCGACCCCGGGTCAGGCACCGTGCTATCTCAGGTCGAATCGCCAGTAAGTTTCTGGTCACGACGCGATAAACATCTCGCCGCGCTCTCTCTTACCTTGTGCAACTCTCGTGTCCCCCGATCCTTTGTGCTTACTGCGTGTTGCCCACGTGTTTTCATTTTCCCTTTCCCGTTAATCCTTGTGTCTCTTGGTGTGTTAGCTTTGTGTTATGGAGCATCCTCGTCGTTGCACTGGGCCTGTGGCTGGGAAGTCTTGCGGGGCTTTCCTCTCCAAGCCTGAGGTTGATCCCCACTCCCTGTGCTCCACGTGTAGGGGGAAAGCGTGTTTCCCTACATCTACATGCCCGGAGTGTGCTGATTGGACTGAGATCCAGTGGGTGCGCTTCGGGACGAAGAAGAAGAAGGCAGCTAAGAAGATGCATAAAGATTCCAGCAATTCTTCGCCTGTAGGTTCGCCAGACGACTCGGCAGACCGTAGCGCCCGCCCTTCTTCCCCTACCCAGCGTAGGGGACGAGGTAAGTCCGTTGCGGGGAAGAGGCCCATTGCCCTTCCCCAAGAGTCTGATTTTCCTGTGGGGGATGTGTCCAGTGCGGGGCAGGCATGTGTGGGGCCTGAGTGGAGTGCAGAAGTGTGGGTAGGAGGCGAGGGCCTGGTGCCCGCAGGTCCCGTCGCCTCGGAAGATCCTATGTGGGGTAGGCCGAGTGCCGATACTTCCCCTGCCTCGTGGCTTGTTTCGGGTGCATCAACCGCCGGGGGAGACACGGAGAAAGGTAGTTCGTCGTCTTCGGACCCCGCCACGTGGGTGAAACCTAGGACTCCCTTCAGGTCTCCCGTTAGAGAGGAAGTAGATCAATGGGTCTGTAGAGTCCGACGACGACGACGACGACGAGGATGAGAACGGAGCTCTCCGACCGGCCGACACGTCCAAGACTGTGGGGGGAAAATCACGTCATTTCTCAGGTGCGGGCGGTTGCAGAAACACGGGGGGTAGCGTAGCGATCCGGGCCTGAAATCCCAGAAACGTTTTTACGTTCCCGAAGGGCATCGCGGTGGTCCCTGTGCGGTGGAAGCAGCGGTGACCGCGCTGAACCAGGGACCCTCGGAAGACAGGGCATTCACGGCCCCCGTGTGCTTTTCCCGTCGGAAGCATCTATGATGGAGGACATGGCTCAGGACCTGGTCTACGTGTCTTCCTGGTTGGATTAGTGGTCGTGCGCTTTGGTGGGGTTTCAGGCATCACACGACCTCTCCCTACCAGAAAATCAGGCCATGCTGAGGGATCTTGTTAGCTCTGGGGGCAAGGCTTTTAAATTCTTATCGTCCTAGTCTCTGTCGGTAGCTTCGAAATGGGTCCTGAGAAAAGGGGATACAGTATTGAGCAAGCTAGTGCGGAAGTTGCCTGACAGGGAAGCAAGGAGACTAAGAAATTCCTCCGTGTGGGGGAATGACATTTTCCCCATCAAGTTGGTAGAAGATACTATGGAGAAGGTGAGGAAAGTGAGAGAGGCGGATCCTAGGCCCCCGCCTATGAGGAAGACCACGTTTAGGAGAGCTCCAACGGACGTCCCTCCCTCCTCACAGGCCACACCCTTGCTTCCCAGAAGAGAACTTCCTTCAGCCCCTTGGCTTCAAGCCTCGCAACAGCCCACCCGTAGGACCACGGCAGGCCCTAAGTCAGCCTACAGACCCTCCTATGGTAACGCTAGGAGAGGTATATCTGGCCGCTCCTCCAGGAGAAGGTAGGAAGAGAGGCCCCCTACTCCCGCACGAGCCCCTAGTAGGGGGATGCCTCAGACATTTTTGGCAAGCATGGCAGGATCTCGGTGCGGTTCCCTGGACGGTGACGGTCCTGAAGGAGGGCTACAGACCCCCGTTCCTGGAAGAGCCTCCCCCTCTCATCCCAGCCCAGAAGGCCGATTGGCTGGTTCCAAAGGACCCCTTGAAGAGGTCGGCGCTACAAGAGGAAGTAGCGGCTATGATCAACAAGGGAGCTTTGGAGACAGTGGAGAACCCCGGCCCAGGTTTCTTCAGCAGGCTCTTCCTTGTGAAAAAATCGTCAGGAGGGTGGGGGCCAGTCATAGATCTCTCAGCCCTCAACAAGTTCGTCTCAAAGACGGATTTCAAGATGGATACCCCCAGGACAGTGATCGCAGCCTTAAGGGAGGGGGATTTCCTCATGTCTCTCGACCTCAAGGATGCCTACTTTCAAATCCCCGTGCACCCCTCCAGCAGGAAGTTCCTCAGGATCAAGTGGGAGTCCTGTGTCCTGCAGTTCAAGACCCTGTGCTTCGGCCTCTCGACGGCCCCGCAAGTGTTCACGAGAGTGTTCGCCGCGATCTCGGTGTGGGCACACGAGAAAGGCATTCGACTACTCAGGTACCTGGACGACTGGTTGCTGCTTTCTGCCTCAAGGGAACAACTGAAGGAGCAAGGCGTTATGTTGCTCGACGTCTGCAAGGTGTTAGGGATCACGGTCAACCTAGGGAAGTCCCAGCTAGTCCCCAGCACCAGGATGACTTACTTGGGGATGGTCCTGGACACCCAGTTAGTAATGGCCTTCCCCTCAAAAGAAAGGTTGGACAACCTGGAACGTATCCTTCAACCCTTCCTGATGAGACAACCCAGGAGAGCCAAGGACTGGCAGAAGTTACTGGGTCATCAGATTTCCCTGGAAAAATTAGTACCGCAAGGGAGACTCAGGCTCCGCCCAGTTCAGTGAAATCTAAAGGAGTCGTGGGTCCAAGGCAAGGAGCCCCACAAAGTAGTGCCAGACCTCCCAAAGACGAGAGAGACCCTTCTTTGGTGGAGCATCAGGTCAAACACAGAGAAGGGAATGCCCTTCGCCTCCGACTCCCCGGAGATGCTGTTGTTCACGGACACATCGAAGAAGGGCTGGGGAGCGCACCTGCTAGGAAAATCAGCAATAGGGCAGTGGTCCAGTGAGGAGGCGTCTCTCCATATAGACATCCTGGAGATGATAGCAGTTCTAAGGGCGTGTCGACAGTTCATACACTTACTGCGAGGGAACACTGTGGCGTTAATGTGCGACAACTCCACAGTAGTGGCATATGTAAAGAAGCAGGGAGGCATGAAGTCAAAGGTCCTCTGCGCCCTAGCCCCGGAACTGTTGGAGTGGGCCTCAGAAGAAGGGTTGGAACTGACGGCAAGGTTCATTCCAGGAAAGAGGAACGTGATGGCCGACGGCCTCAGCAGGGCGGGTCAAGTGATAAGTTCGGAGTGGACCCTACACCCGGAGGTAGCTCGAGCAGTCATCCTACTGTGGGGCTCCCCAGTGATAGACTTGTTCGCCACGCGTCTGAATGCCCAACTCCCCGTGTTCTGTTCTCCAATCCCAGATCCGTCAGCAGCGTTCGAGGACGCCTTCCAACATCCCTTGGACGGTCTCGATGTGTACGCCTTCCCTCCCTTCAGTTTGATCAGGCAAGTGCTGAACAGAGTGAGAGTGTCGTCCAACCTGTCGATGACTTTAGTAGTGCCCTGGTGGCCGGAGAGAGACTGGTTCAAAGACCTAAAGGAATTAGCTCTTTGTCCTCCTTGGCTGCTTCCGGACAGGCTAGACCTCTTGCGACAACCTCACTTTCACAGGTGGAACGAAAACCCTCGATCCCTCCGCCTTCATGCGTGGAGGTTATCGAGAAGCTCCTGAAGAAAGAAGGATACTCATCGAGAACCCCAACAAGGATGTCTGGGTATCTACGGCGTTGCATCCAAAAACATCAGGCCCTTAGGGTCGTCGATTCAGGACATTGCAGACTTTCTGGTGTACCTGAGAGACGACGTGGGTTCGTCCATCCCGGCCATCAAAGGAGTTCAAGCAGCCCTAGGTCAAGTCTTCCTCCTTAGAGGCATTGACTTGGGAGCCTCGAGGCACATCTCGATGCTCAGCCGTAGTTTTGAGCAATCATGTCCCCCCAGGAGGTACAGGTTCCGCAGTGGGACTTGGCAAGAGTTCTCAAAGTTCTGTCAGAACCGCCCTTCGAACCTCTCAGGGACATATTAGACAGAGAACTCACCCTTAAAACAGCTTTTCTTTTAGCCCTGGCCTCGGCGAAAAGAGTTAGCGAGTTACACGGCCTCTCTTACGAGGTCTCACACTCCAAAGGGTCGAGGGAAGTTGTCATTAGGTTCGTCCCTAGTTTTGTGGCAAAAACGCAGAACCCAGCATGTTGGGATCCTCGGTTCGAGGGTTTTTCGGTACCAGCCATCCCTTGATCCGACAACCCTAAGGATCTCCTCTTATGTCCCGTACGAACTATAAGAAAATACCTGGAAAGGACTGCAAATTACCGCCCTCAGATCAAAAATTTATTCATCTCAACAGGACGGGTGAAGAAACCGGTCTCGAAAAATTCCATCTCTTTTTGGCTGAGACAAGTGATAAAGAGAGCCTACGAGGCTTCTGGGACCCCTCTCCCTGGAAAACCAAGACCTCATGATATCAGGGCTCTGAGCACCTCTCTGGCTTTCAAGGAGAACATGGCTGTGGGTAAGATCCTGAAGGCTGGGACCTGGTCTATACAGTCCACCTTTACGGAACATTATCTAAAAGATTGTACGAGAAAATCCTTGGACAGGTTTTCTATTGGCCCGATCGTGTCGGCCCTTCAGGAGATCTAAGGTCATAGCCCCAGGGTAACCGGGGGTGTTAATGCCTAGAGACACTAGTTCCTTCCTTAACCTTACCCCCCCCCCCCCCTCCCCTTTTTCCTTCCTTCCCCGGATCGAACGGGCCAGGAAGATGATGAGAAGACCTTAATCACGGAAAGGTATAACCTTCAAGAAATTTTTTTTGAAAAAGGTAAGCCATTTAGACACTAAGCGAGTTTTTTTGGATAGTTTTCCCCTACTTTTCGTGCAGTTTTCAAGTGGTCTTAGAATCAAGACCTCCTTAGAGATTCCCTCTCTCGCGTGCTCCCCGTCGAATCCTGATCCCTGCAGGACACTCCCACCTCCTAAAGTGTAAGTCTCCTAAGAAGGTAGTTCTAGGTAAGTAACCGTGTTGGAACAAATCACAAATTTTTAAGTAATTTGTATTTTTCCTAACATACTTACCTAGAACTACCTTCGAGTTATAGCCCTCCCATCCTTCCCCGAGAACCTGCAGGATCGAGTAATACCTAATCCAACAAAACTTACTGGCGATTCGACCTGAGCTAGCACGCTGCCTGACCCCGGAGTCGCCTCGGGGCATGTACCACACTGCCAGAGGTTGACCCCGTAGAAAATGGGAAGAGGGAGATAAACTATATAAAAAGCTGGTCAGTTAGGTAGAGTTAACCAGTAACTCCTAAGAAGGTAGTTCTAGGTAAGTATGCTAGTAAAAATACAAATCACTTAAAAATTTGTGATTTTAATAATACAGAACTCTCATTTCAACCCTATCAAAGAAGATTTGGTAGATTCGGACGTCATATGGAACATTCTCAACTAATGAACTATTAATATTCCAGGTGAGTGAGCTGATATCATGTAATTATGCTGTTGTACATACATCAGATATGAGGGAATATTGTGAAGAATGTACTCTTTAAGCAAAGAGTTGGTGTTGTCAACCAGTGTTTTCAGTAGGGTTAACTGGTGAAGGCTCAGGGAATATGGTTTTGCACTGGCAAATATCTATGAAATTCCGATAGATGAAAAGTGGCTGATACCAGGCAGTAACTGGTAGCAACTAAAAAATGGTACCAGTATACCTAAAACCATTTTAAAAGGTTTGGGCTCTGGAAAGGAACTGTAAATTTCCAGGGGTTGATGGCTTGGAAGCAAGTCTTAGTAAACATCTCATTAGCTTGGATCTAATGAATAGCATTGTCTCTTCTTACAGTTTATAAATGAAAGATCTATTTTCTATATTGTTACTTTTTTGAAGATACCTTACCTAAATTGTTTATTACTTCTCTTGTGGTTTATTTCCTCATTTCCTTTCCTCACAGGGCTATTTTTTCCCGTTAGAGCCCAGAGGCTTATAGAATTCTGCTTTTCCAATTAGGATTTTCGATTATCTAGTAATAACAACAACAATAACGATCACGATCACGATCACGATCGCGATAGCGATAGGGATAGCGATAACGATAGTGATAGGGATAGGGATAGCGATAGCGATAGCGATAGCGATAGCGATAGCGATAACGATAACGATAACGATAACGATACCGATAATAATAATAATAATAATATTAATAATAATATTAATAATAATAATAATAATAATCTACTGATGAGTTAAAACAACGAGACCTGTTAAACAGATTTTTTCTCAAAAAACTAAGTTGACATTCAAGTTGCTATAGTGTTAGTAATGAACTTGGGAATCTTCCGATATAAGCATCAAAAGTCCGCAAATTAACACAATACAATGTTTATGGCATGATTCATTAGATTATTAATTTTCTACAGAAGGATAATATCACTATTATTATCACTAGCTAAAGTTACAGGCCTAGTTGTAAAAGCAGGAGGCTATAGGGCCAAGGGCTCCAACAGGGAAAGTAGCCCAGTGAGGAAAGGACACAAGGAAATAAACTACAATAGAGAGTAGCGAACAATTAGAATAGGATATTTCAGAAAGAGCAACAAAAGAGAAAATAACTCAGTGAGGAAAGGAAATAAGGAAACAAGAATAGTGTGGTTGCGTGTACCATCAAACAAGAGAATTCTAACTCAGGGCGGTGGGAGACCATGTTACAGAGGTTATGGCATTACCCAAGATAATAGACCACAAGATGGTATATGCATATATGCATCCACTAAATATTCAAAATAAAGATGAGAGAGAGAGAGAGAGAGAGAGAGAGAGAGAGAGAGAGAGAGAGAGAGAGAGAGAGAGAGAGAGAGAGTTTTACATATGGTTACGTTAGAAATATTACATAAAGAAGCCCTAAAAATGCCATACGTAAAAAACAATATTCTCCAGATGTTGAAACCAACAAGAAGGATAGAACGTTGGGGATCATAAGGTTTGGGTAAGGAGGGGCTCCCGCGGGATAGGACATAACATACAGGATTCTATTCCTGTACCAAAACACTGTTTTCGCACGGATTGTTTATCTCAGTGAACAAGAGACCTCCAGGATATATGGAACATCCCAATGTAGACGGATCCCGTATCTACCTCCTCGCTGTACCCCACACGAGTCCTATATATCTGTCAAACTAAATGAAGACAAAACTGTAGCAAAACTGGTGTTTAGGGGAAGGACATTCGTCATGATTGGTTAACGTTAATCTCTACATTCAACGATTTCTTTTTAATTTTCTTGTATTTTCTGTTTTTGAAATAGACCAAAAATGAGACGTTTAAGTTTCAATTTCTAAAGGAAAAGCTATTTTCATATCAATACGATTGTGCAATTTTACCATCTTAATGTTTCTGCTCAAATTATTTTTCAGTTTCATTTCCTTAATTCTTACTTAAAGAAAATCATTATATAAAAATTCACTGGAGCCCGATATTAGATTTATATAAAAAATATCATTAAAATAATTAGTTAATCATTAAGAGATTTTATTACAATTTGGATATTTCTCTATTCTGAAAGAAACAAAATATATAAACCAATCTCCACATTCTATTACACTTTTCACTCTTTTCTCGTAATTTTCGTCCTTCAAATTGACAAAGTATTTTTTAAAGTTTCATTCGCCTAATTTTGACTTCAAAAAAACCATACCATTACAAAAAAAATAAATGAAATTTTTCATTATATTTTCCCCCCCGAAAAAAAAAATATCGTTAAAGCAATCAGTTACGATTTAAGAACTCTCATTACAATTCAGATATTTCTCTATTCTTAAAATATCTGAAAATATAGAAGAAAAATTAATGAAAATTAATCGATAGTTAAATGAATTGATAGGTTGGCATCACAGGGTAACCACGAACCAGCCAATGACTAATATCCAGAACAATAGTTGAACAGATTACAATTGCAAAAATGTTTTTTTTAGCAGCAAATGCAGTTTGACTACAACCTAATGCTTTGATGTTGATGCTTAACTTCTGATAAAATGGAAATTTTGATTGCACCTGGATATTGCATCAAATATGCATTTGCAACGCCAGATGAATTATTATGCACTGCCTGTACTTTTCAGTTTAATCAGTGTTCTGAAATTTGAAAGCAAAAAGTTTATATTGGGAAAAAAGCCATTTATTAACTCTCAACAGTTTTAATGCAACGGACCTTTTTGAATACCAGCTTCCGCTCAAATCATAGCAGCAGGATTTTGATGATTACCTGGCCAGCTTTCACAATTCATTAATTACATGGGCTCTCTCTCCCTTCATCTCTCTCTCTCTCTCTCTCTCTCTCTCTCTCTCTCTCTCTCTCTCTCTCTCTCTCTCTCTCTCTCTTTCTCTACTAATGAGAAAGAAATTGACTGAAAGAAACTCATTGCTATAACAAATCCGATAACGACCAGGAAAATGAAACATTGAAAGCTAAAAGAATCGAAAAAAGGAATAATTTGCTCTGGGTGCAAATAATGATTTAGGAATAAATTCTTATTTATTGCTAAAGTGGTAAAAGGGCCTTCTTATTATATATCTCTAGGAGGGTGCAAAGTATGTATAGATCACCTAGAAATATGTCTGCTATATCGACAGCACCTTTGTGTAAGCCACCTCTTCTCAACGAGTTGCTGAACTATATAGGACCTACGAAGAGTGTAGTTCCTTTCGATTCACGTTAGAACATCATGGCAACGGTCGTCTTACCTTCCTAGATGTTTTGGTCTTCACAGCTGAGTGGGGTTTGGATACCACTCTATATGCTGAGCCCATGAACTTAAAACCTTGCTTGAATCGTGACAGCAAATGTCTCACAAGACACAAGACCTAAACTATCAAAGCTTACGTTCAATGGGCCCTCTCCTATTGTTATTCCTGGACGGTGACCCACAAGGAGCTGGATAAGATTACCCTAGTCCTCGTGAACAATGGTTACTCCAATAAGATGGTCAATTGAGAGGTCAAACGTGCTATGGACAACTGGTACGAGACAGAGCCCAGCAGTGAGGACAGCATCTAAAAAGTCAACCTTTACTAAAAAGGTATAATGCACTGACAAAAACAGCAGGACGAAAAAGAGCCATGAAGGACAGTATGAAGAACAACGTCATGCCTGTTCAATAGGATACTGACATCAGTCTATCCGATTATCTAATACAAGACAACGAGGACAAGAGCCTTCATCATGAAGAACAACACAACCCCTCCTGTGCAGGACTTTCTGAAGAAACTCAACGTCGTTTATCACTACCAATGCCCAGCCCTTGGACACTTCAGCCGTTATGTTTGAATGACGATGATGAGACTATCTATAAGACTGTTCTCCCACTGGGGGGGGGGGGGGGGGGCTGTTAGCTGTTGATGAGAAATGGAGATGATATTTCTGATCTCAATCGAGAGATTTCTGAACACTACTGGAGATTGTGAGATGGACATCACATGTTCCAAAGCCTTTAAGAAAGCCAAACAGCAAACTAAGCAATATAGGATTACCTTCAACAAACCTATTTAGACGTTTTGCCCAAAGACGTTTAAGAAATTTTGATAGTTATGGTCCCAATGTGGAAACATTGGAGGACGAAGCGGATGGTTAGCTGCTCACGAGAAGGCTTAGCACCCTGCCAAAGACTGATATACAAGTCCTTTTCAATGACGTCATATATAAGAATAAATCACTATGTCAACGAACCCCAAAAATGATTGAATTTAACATATGGTTACGTTAGAGAAATTACAGAATAAAGCCCTAGAAACGCCATACCTACAAAACAATATTCTCCAGATGTTGAAACCAACAAGAAGTATAGAACGTTGGGGATCATAGGGTTTGGGTAAGGAGGGGATCCCACGGGATAGGACATAACATCATACAGGATTTCATTCCTGTACCAAAACACTGGTTTTCGCACGGATCGTTTGTCTCAGTGAATAAGAGACCTCCAGGATATATGGAACACCCCAATGAAAAAGGACCCCGTATCTACCTCCTTGATCTACCCTACACGAGTCCTAAATATCTGTCAAACCAAATGAAGACAAAACTGTAGCAAAACTGGTGTTTAGGGGAAGGACATTCGTCTTGATTGATTAACGTTAATCTCTACATTCAATGATTTCTTTTTCATTTTCTTGTATTTTCTGTTTTTGAAATTGACCAAAAATGAGACCTTTAAGTTTTATTTTCTAAAGGAAAAGCTATTTTCATATCAATACGATAGTACGATTTTACCATCTTAATGTTTCTGCTCAAATTATTTTTCAAAGTTTCATTTCCTTAATTCTTACTTAACAAAAATTATTATTTCAAAAATTCTCTGAAGCCTGATATTAAATCTATATAGAAAATATTATTACAATGATTTGTTAATGATTAAGGGATTTTACTTACAATTTGGATATTTCTCTATTCGGAAAAAAAACAAAATATATGAGCAAATTTCCACATTCTATTACACTTTTCCCTTTTTTCTCGTAATTTCCGTCCTTCAAATTGACAAAGTATTTTCTAAAGTCAATTTCTCTTGATTTTGACTTCAAAAAGTCCATTATCATTAAAAAATAATTAAAATTTTATGTTATATTTACATAAAAAATATCGTTAAAGCAGTCAGTTACTATTTAAGAATTTTTTATTAAAATTCAGATATTTTGCTATTCGGAAAGAAACAGAACATTTAGAAAATAATGAAAATAAATCGATAGATAAATAGTTATATAGTTTGGCATCACAGTGAAACCATGAACCAGCCAATGACTAATATCCAGAACAATACTTGAACAGATTCAAATTGAAAAAATTTTCTTTTTAACAGCAAATGCATTTTGACTACAACCTAATGCTTTGATGTTAATGCTTAACTTCTGATAAAATAGAAATTTTGATTGCACCTGGATATTGCATCAAATATGCATTTGCAACGCCAGATGAATTAGTATTCACTGTCTGTACTTTTCAGTTTAATCAGTGTTCTAAAATTTGAAAGCAAAAAGTTTATATTGGGAAAAAAGGCCTTTATTAACTTTCAACAGTTTTAATGCAACGGACCTTTTTGAATACCAGCTGCCGATCAATTCCATACCAGCAGGTTTTTGATGATTACCTGGCCAGCTTTCACAATTCATTAATTACATGGGCTCTCTCTCTCTCTCTCTCTCTCTCTCTCTCTCTCTCTCTCTCTCTCTCTCTCTCTCTCTCTCTCTCTCTCTCTCTCTCTCTCTCTCTCTCTCTACGAATGAGAAAGAACTTGACTGAAAGAAACTCATCGCTATAATAAATCTGATAACGACCAGAAAAATGAAACATTGAAAGCTGAAAGAATCGAAAATAAGAATAATTTGCTCTGGATGCAAATAATGATTTAGGAATACTTTTTTATTTTTTACTAAAGTGGTACAAGGGCCTTCTTAGTACATATCTCTAGGAGGGTGCGATGTATGTATAGATCACCTAGAAATATGTCTGCTGTATCGATAACACCTTTGTGTAGGCCGCCTCTTCTCAACGAGTTGCTGAACTACATAGGACCTACGAAGAGTGCAGTTCCTTGGCAACAGTCGTCTTTCCTCTCTGGATGTTTTGGTCTTAACAGCGGAGTGTGGTTTTGATACCACTCTATATACAGAGACCACAAACCCAAGACCTTGCTTGAATGATGACAACGAATGTCTCAGAAGACACAAGACCTAAACTGTCAGAGCTTACGTTCACTGGGCCCTCTCCTATTGTTATTCCTGGACTGAAACACAAAAGAAGCTTGATAGGGTTACCCTAGTCCTTGTGAAGAATGGTTACTCATATAAGAAGGTCAATCGAGGAGTCAAATGTGCTATGGACAACTGGTACGAGACCGAGCCTGCAGTGAAAACTGGACTTCCAGAGTCAACCTTTACGAGAAGGTATTATGCACCGACAAAACCAGCAGGACGAAAAAGCTATGAAGGACAGTATGAAGAACAACGCCATGCCTGTTCAATAGGATACTGACATAAATCTATCCGATTATCTAATACAAGACAATGACAACAAGAGCCTTCATCATGAAGAATAACACAACCCCTCTTGTGCAGGACTTTCTGAAGAAACTCAACGTCGTTTATTCCAACCAATGCCCAGCCCTTCGACGCCTCAGCCGTTATGTTTGAATGAAGATGATGAGACTATTTATAACACTGCTCTACCACTGGAAGAGGGGGGACGGTTAGCTGTTGATGAGAAGTGAGAGGATATTCCTGATCTCAATCAAGAGATTTCTGAACACTATTGGAGATTGTGAGAGGGACATCACATGTTCCAAAACCTATAAAAAAGCCAAACAGCAAACTAGGCAATATATGATTACCTTCAACAAACCTATTTAGACGTTTTGCCGAAAGACGTTTAAGAACTTTTGATATGATCCTAATGTGGAAACACTTGGGGACGAAGGGGATGGTTAGCTGCTCACGAGAAGGCTTAGCACCTTACCAAAGACTGATATGCAAGTCCTTTTCAACGACTTCACATACAAGAATATATCACTATGACAACGAACCCACAAAATGATTGAATTTAACATATGGTTACGTTAGAGAAATTACAGAATAAAGCCCTAAAAACGTCATACGTAAACAAAATTATTCTCCAGATTTAGAAACCAACAAAAAATATAGAACGTTGGGGATCATAGGGTTTGGTTAAGGAGGAGATCCCATGGGATAGGACATAACATACAGGATTTTATTCCTGTACAAAAACACTGGTTTTCGCACGGATCGTTTGTCTCAGTGAACAAGAGACCTCCAGGATATATGGAACATCCTAATGAAGAAGGACCCCGTATCTACCTCCTTGGTCTACCCCACACGAGTCCTAAATATCTGTCAAACCAAATGAAGACAAAACTAGGAAAACTGGTGTTTAGGGGAAGGACATTCGTCTTGATTGATTAACGTTAATCTCTACATTCAACGATTTTTTTTTTCATTTTCTTGTATTTTCTGTTTTTGAAATTGACCAAAAATGAGACATTTAAGTTTTATTTTCTAAAGGAAAAGCTATTTTCATATCAATACTATGGTACGATTTTACCATCATAATGTTTCTGCTCAAATTATTTTTCAAAGATTCATTTCCTTAATTCTTACTTTAAAAAAATTATTATTTCCAAAATTCTCTGAAGCCTGATATTAAATCTATATAGAAAATATTATTATAATTATTTGTTAATGATTAAGTGATTTTATTACAATTTGGATGTTTCTCTTTTCGGAAAGAAACAAAAAATGTAAGCCAATTTCCACATACTATTACATTTTTCCCCTTTTCTCGAAATTTCTGTCCTTCAAATTGAAAAAGTATTTTTTAAAGTTTCATTCTCCTAATTTTGAACTCAAAAAAGACCATTACCATTCAAAAGATATAAGTGAAATTGTATGTCATATATCGTTAGAGCAACAAGTTACTATTTAAGAATTTTTATAACAATTCAAATATTTTTCTATCCGGAAAGAAGCAGAAAATTTAGAAAATAATGAAAATAAATAGATAGATAAATAGTTAGATAGATTGGTATCACAGTGTAATCACGAACCAGCCAATGACTAATATCCAGAACAATAGTTGAACAGATTTAAATTGAAAAAATGTTCTTTTTAACAGCAAATGCAGTTTGACTGCAACCTAATGCTTTGATGTTAATGCTTAACTTCTGATAAAATGGAAATTTTGATTGCACCTGGATATTGCATCAAATATGCATTTGCAACGCCAGATGAATTAGTATTCACTGCCTGAACTTTTCAGTTTAATCAGTGTTCTGAAATTTGAAAGCAAAAGTTTATATTGGGAAAAAAAAGCCTTTATTAACTTTCAACAGTTTTAATGCAACGGACCTTTTTGAATACCAGCTGCCGATCAATTCCATACTAGCAGGTTTTTGATGATTACCTGGCCAGTTTTCACAATTCATTAATTACATGGACTCTCTCTCTCTCTCTCTCTCTCTCTCTCTCTCTCTCTCTCTCTCTATTAATTACAAAATATAACTAATTCATGTTACAAAATTACTACTTGTGTCAAGTGAGAAAGAACTTTGCTGGAAGACACTCATTGCCATAACAAATCTGATAACGGTCAAGGAAATAAATAACTCTCCCTCTCTCTCTCTCTCTCTCTCTTCTCTCTCTCTCTCTCTCTCTCTCTCTCTCTCTCTCTACTAATGAGAAAGAACTTAGGTGGAAGAAACTCATTGCCATAACAAATATGATAACGACCAGGAAAATGAAACATTGAAAGTTAAAAGAACCGAAAATAAGATTAATTTTCTCTGGATGCAAATTATGATTTAAAAATACATTTTTTATG
>NC_090725.1:328222878-328227878 GCF_036898095.1 Palaemon carinicauda | reverse complement strand
TACGAATGGATATAGATGTAAATATAGATAAATACTTTAAATTATGGAACACCTATATTTATTGTAATATTCAGTACAGTAAACAAAAATGAATAGAAACCGTTTTAAAAAATTCAGAGCCAATGAATAGTCTCATTTTGGCATTCGAGCTTTTCATATTCAAATCAAAACATTTTTCGAATCGATATAAAAAGTTGACAGAATAGGAAAAATGACTCGGTCAACAATGTTAGCATTGTTCATTGTTTCAGCGTCTTTTTTTTGCATTGGACTTGAGTGTAATTCTTTTATCAAATACATTTTAGGTAATGATGAAATTTTATAATTTGGGTATTATGTGATATAACACAAAAATACACACACACACACACACACACTATATATATATATATATATATATATATATATATATATATATATATATATATATATATATATATACATATATATATATATATATATATATATATATATATATATATATATATATATATATATATATATGTATAATGTATTATGTATATATACACACACTCAGAGGAGAAACGGAAATACTAATATTGCCACATAGAATATTTATTGAAAACACTTCGACATTTCAAATGTCATCCTCAGTGCTACCTAAAGTAAAGATAGTAGAAACAATATAATTTCAAATTAAAAATTACATAAAATAAGTAAAGAATTATTAAAAAAAATACATGCAAATTGAATAAAAAATCAGTGTTATGAAAAGGGGACAGCAGAGGTATTTCAATTAAGGTCAGGTCTAAGGTATTTTATGTGAAGAGATTCTAGAATTCTTAACTCACTCACTGAAGAACAAGAGTCGACTATCTTAAAATGCTCCCGACGTAAAACGAACTTATATATTTCCAAATGTTCCCTAACAACTGATTGTGCTGGATTACTGAGAGGGAGACCCGTTCTGCTAGAATTTCCAATAAGATCATCAGTCCTGAAGTAATATGGTAAGGATACCGAATCTCGCTATCCACCCTGAGGTAGGCATATGTGCTGAGGTGTGTTACAGTTTCCATGAAAATGGCTTCAGGCCAACGAGTGGAGTGGTCAATGATGGTAAACAGGTAACAATATCCGTGTGGTGAGGATAAGGGACCTACTATGTCGCTGCGAAACAATTCTGAGGTTGAGGAATGGTGCCAACTCCTGAATCCGTGAGTGTATGTACTTTTGAAGTTTGGCATGAAGGACAGGCACGGACCCAATCATTAGCGTCCTTAATAAAGCTGTGTCAAATGAATTTCATCTTCAGCATTTATGCATTAGAATGGCTTGAGGGATGTGAAAGGCCATCAATGACATCAAACACCGGTTGGCGCACGGGAAAGGTATTTATTGTCGTGGTCTACCAGTAATGACATCACAGAGGAGGGAGTCGTCAAGGGGGATGTCTTCCCAATGGAGGGATGTACAAGCTGTCCTACATTATGGGTACTCTAGATATTTTCGTTAAGCTTCTGCCAAAAGGTTGTAATTTAATTTCAGGGGTATGGTGGCCAATGTGTTTCTTGACAGGGCGTCAGCAAAGGGATTCAGTCTTTCTCCAGGATGATGTTCAAGGTCAACGAATATGGGCTTGAGGTTGTAGGTAAATGACACTGATCCCTTCCATAAGGGCAAGCAAAGCCTCTTGGTCCGCTAACAATTCTTTAAAGAGCCGAAAAAGTCTGACTATATGGGTGGCTGGCGATGACAAGTACTGCTCCGGGAGTTATGTTTAGAGGGCGTCGTTTGCTATTAAGGCGTTCCCTTGTTCGCATCACCAATCGGAGATTTCTGCTTAAGTGTTCTCGGGAATCGCTGCAAGAACATAGTCTGCTTTGGCTACTAGAATGAGTCATGCCCTTTATGTAAAACTGGATCTCGGCGTGCTGAAACCAGGCAAATGCCTCTGTACTGGCGAATAGCGGTAGTTTCATTGGTGTGGTGTTGATAGGAGAGTTGGTGTCGTAGGGCAGCAGCATCAAGCAGTAAGACACAGCAGTGAAGGGGAAGCCGGGAGGCCGCTGGTCCTTTGGAGGTCACCAGTGTGCGAGAGGGCCGTTAGATTGTAACCGTGAGGTTAGGTGAATGCAACTACACTTTATTAAACAGACATCGAGCTTATATACCAGGACTTGCAAGCAAAAACATCACAAAAAATCAAGCAAAATAAAACATGAGCTAGCATGCTTACATAGGTTGGTGTATTATCAGTGTAGGGAAGGGCGAGTGATAATACAAGAGCAAAACCATTACAGTGTATGACCATGTATGAACCACGTGCGATAAAGTAGGAATACCTTATCGTGGTGAAAGGGTTTGTGTATCGCAATGATCAAAACTACTAGTCAGGGCCACTCACAATAGGCTGGTTTGCTGTGAGTGATCAGACTAGAGTCTCCAATAATCATCCATCTGGTCAAGCCCCAGACATGAATAAGGACATGTCAGAGGCGTTTACAGTGTAGTTGACTAGAAACGGCTGTATTTGGTGTTATGGATTTGGAGTCCTGTACACCTTTTCAGCTCCAAATTATATGATAAAAGAGTACATTTCAACATATAAACTTGTTTATCCAAATAAAATGTCCATTGGTTTTCAATTGGTTGAAAAATATTAAAAAAAGTTATCTAGGTCTGTCGATCCCCTTGAGGTAACCAATCATGAAACAATGGAGAAAATTTTCCAAATATAGATAAGTCATATTTTCTGTCTCTGATTAATGGCAAAAAAAAAAAAAAAAAAAAAAAACAAGGACGTATAATATAAAACCTATCAGCCAAAGAGTAAAAAATATATATTTTCGATTTTAGGGATATTTTTACTCGGAAGCTCAGAAAACAAATTTCATACAGATTTTACGTGTAAAAAAAACAAAATGTATAAAAATGAGGGCTGGCCCCTTGGGAATAGGTAACTAACGAGAGGCATATCCTTCTAAATTATCAGGAAAATGGGATATCCAGAAAAAATAGAATTCTGAAACAAAAATTCTATTCGTTTGACAATGTCACAGATTGTTGATTAAACCAAATGTGTGCACTTTAAAATATATGAAATTTTATAGTATTCAATTTAGGATATGTTTAATTGTCGCAGAGCAATGGTTTGGCCAGTTTTCATCAACGCGTTGGCCAGAGCGAATTGGTGATGGTAGGAGATTTTCATGTGATCTCTCACAGCAAACCAATCTTTTACAAACACGATATATATATATATATATATATATATATATATATATATATATATATATATATATATATATATATATATATATGTATATATATATATATATATATATATATATATATATATATATATATATATATATATATATATATATATATATATATATATATTATATATCACAAGCACACGTGATTTTAATCAATGTAAATATCACCCACGACAATGGTTTGGCCAGTTTTCATCAACGCGTTGGCCAGAGCGAATTGGTGATGATAGGAGATTTTCATGTGATCTCTCACAGCAAACCAATCTAGTACAAACACAATATATATATATATATATATATATATATATATATATATATATATATATATATATATATATATATATATATATATATTATATATCACAAGCACACGTGATTTAAAAAAAAATGTAAATATCACCCACGACAGGTTGGGGTTCGAATCTCCACCCGGCCAGAACCTGTTACCATAAAATGAAATCCTATTGGATATATATTCCCAAGATAGAATTCGGTATTAAATGCCTTTCGTGGGTGATATTTATATATGTATATATATATATATATATATATATATATATATATATATATATATATATATATATATATATATACATATATATATATATATATATATATATATATATATATATATATATATATTATGTATATATATATATTTACAGTATATATATATATTTACAGTATATATATATATATATATATATATATATATATATATATATATATATATATATATATATATATATATATATGCGAATATATACATACATATAGAATATTTGTCTGAAGTATTTTGAAAAAATAATAATGCTAATTCCATAATGAAATATCCCATTAGATAAGAACATGAGCAAGAATACCCAAAATATAAATCGTATGGAATGGAGAACAGAGAGGGATAAGAAGGATAATGCTGACATGCTCAAAGTTTTTTAACTTCAATGCTAAAATAACGTCGGTAAGCACATAGTACTATCATTTTTTTGGTGATACTATCGAGCAATGTAAATTAGCACAGGAAATTCAGAAGCGACTATTTCGAGTATAAAAGTTGGGCATAAATGAAATTTAAAGAAATTTTGATTAATGGGGCTGAAATTCTGAAATGTAAAATCGTATAAAGTATTATTTTACTCTTGTTGCCTAAAGGATAGTGGCTATTGTTCTGGTACAAGGTCGTTTAAGTTTTTTCGTAAGTATTCACTGGCTAGAATATTCTATACATTAGTTATAATATTCCGTCACCAAAAATAACAAGGTCTTTTAACATCATTATAACATTCTATATAACACTACGTTAAAGGTGTAACCTAAAATAAAGAAAAGTATTGCCTTATTGGGAAAATTATTTCCCATATAGAATGAAGGGCCCTTTCAGAGTAGGGATACCTTAACGTGGTGAAAGGGTTTGTGTATGGCATGATCAGCAAAGCTGTACTAGTCATGGCCATCCATAATAGGATGGCTTGTTGTGAGTGATCAGACTTGAGTTTCCCACCATCAGCAATCCGCAGTGGTCTGTGTGGTGAAGAAAACTGTCCAAATCCTAGTCATCTTAGGCATGTTTAAGGCTTTTTTCCTTTAGTAAACAAGAAACGGTTGCATTTGTTGTCATAGAATGAATAGGGCAATACAAATTCTTCAATTGAAGGCAATGGTAGGAAATTCCTAGCCTTAAATGCTAAACTGGAAATCTATTATCCTTCATATTCCATAACAATGAGCATTTCATGAAAATAGAACAGCTTTCAAGAT
>NC_090725.1:328209880-328217378 GCF_036898095.1 Palaemon carinicauda | reverse complement strand
GGCGAATTTCCTGACTACCAGATTGATGATCTTGAACGGGGGAAAAGCATAAGTGTCCATCCCCGTCCAATCCATCAAAAAGGCGTCTACTGCTATTGCCTCTCTGTCCGGAACTAGGGAGCAATAGATGGGGATCCTCTTGGATAAATTGGAGGCGAAAAGATCGATGAGGGGTCTCCCCACAGCCTCCAGAGACTCTGACAGACCTGTTGGTTGAGGGTCCTTCTGTGGGAAGGACCTGCCCTTTCCTGCTGAGCATGTCCGCCCTCACATTCTTCTGTCCCTGAACAAACCTCGTCAGCAGGCTTATCCTGTCTCCCTTCGCCCAAGAAGGAGCTCTCTTGCTGTCTCGAGAGAGACAGAGAGTGAGTCCCTCCTTGCTCCTGATGTAAGCAAGAGCTGTGGTGTTGTCTGAGTTGACCTCCACAATCTTCCCAGGACACCAAGTCCTTGAAGGCCTTTAGCCCAGAAAAATGGCCATCAGCTCCTTGTTGTTGATGTGCCATCCCAGCTGAATTCCTTCCCAATAGCCTGAGACCTCCTTGCTTCCTAGTGTTGCCCCCCAGCCTGACTCTGATGCGTCTGAAAACAACACTAGGTCTGGGTTCTTCTTGTGTAAGGAGATCCCTTCCCCTAACAAGGTTGGTCCAGCCACCACTTCAGAAGAGTCTTGACTTCTATTGGAATGGGGAAGGAAAAGGAGTCTTCCTGCATCTTTCTGTTCCATGTCTTCGAAAGAAAGTGCTGAAGAGGCCTTAGGTGGAGTCTCCCCAGGGAGACAAACAGTTCGAGGGAGGACAGAGTCCCCAGCAAACTCATCCACTCCTTCGCTGTGCATCTCTTCTTGTCCAGGAAAGTTCTGACTTTTACGAGACACTTGGCCTGTCTTTCCTGAGAGGGAGAAGCCCGAAAAAGAACTGAATTCAGAACTATCCCCAAATAGAGAATAGTCTGATTCGGTCTGATCTGAGACTTCTCCCTGTTGATGACCAGCCTAGATCCTGAGCCATCATAAAAGTCTTCCGTAAATCCTCCAGACATTTCTCCCTCGATCGTGAACGAATCAGCCAATCGTCCAGATAGAAGGATATCCTTATCCCTTCCTGATGCAGCCAACCTGACACATTCGCCATTACCCTGGTGAAGACTTGAGGAGCCGTGCTGAGGACCGAAGCAAAGAGCTCTGAATTGGAAGCACTTGCCCTCATTACAAACCTCAGGTACTTCCTCGAAGTCGATGGATGGGGACATGGAAATATGCGTCCTGCAAGTCGAGGGGACACCATCCAGTCCCCTGGACGTACTGACGCCAGCACCGACTGAGTCGTCTCCATGGAGAACTTTGTCTTCTCCACAAATACGTTGAGCGCGCTGACATCCAGGACGGGTCTCCATCCGCCCGAGTTCTTGGGGACCAGAAACAGGCGATTGTAAAAGCCTGGGGAGACTAGATCCCGAACCGGTTCTATCGCCCCCTTGTCTAGCATTTGTTGACAAGGTCTACTAGAGCCTTCTGTTTCCCAGGATCTGAGTACCGGGCTACTAAGGCCAGCGGAGCATCTGCGAGAGGAGGTTTTTTCAGAAAGGGGATCTTGTATCCTTCCTTGATGACTGAGAGGGACCAGGTGTCCGCCCCTCTCCTCTTCCAGGACTGCCAAAAACCTGAACAGTCTTGCGCCTACCGTCTGGAGGAGACGAACTTCATTTCCTGGAGCGAGGTCTGAAAGAACCCCTGGTAGATCTTGGTCCTGAATCTTGCCTTCTCCCTCTAAAATCTGATCTTGAAGTAGTCCCTGCCCCGAAAGGGCTGTTGGAATCTCCTTTCCTCCCGTTTCAAAGAAGAAGGAGGGGCTGCAAAGGGCTTACGAGCAGAACGAGATAAAAGGTCTTGGGTGGCTTTTTGGGCCAGAGAACGCGTAATGTCATTAACCAGAGACTCGGGAAAAAGATTTGAGAGAGGGGGGCGTAAAGAAGCTCAGACTTTTGAGCATTGGTAACAGACCTAGAAGCAAAAGAGCAAAGCAGAGCTCTCTTCTTTAGGACCCCAGCTGAGAACAGAGCAGCCAACTCATTCGCCCCATCTCTGAGGGCCTTATCCATACAGGACATAATGCTCGTAAGGTCCCTAGATCCATCCATCTGTTCAGTTTTCCTTGCGAGAGTCCCAAGCGACCAGTCTAGGAAACTAAAACCTCAAAGGCTCTAAAAATACCTTTGACGAGATGATCCAGCTCCGACATTGACCACATGACCTTGGCTGAGTTGAGAGCATGCCTTCTAGCAGAGTCCACTAAACCAGAGAAGTCACCCTTGGAGGAGGAAGGCACTCCCAGACCCAAAGGTTCTCCAGTTGCATACCACATACCCGCTCTTGAAGCAAGACGAGCTGGTGGAAACGAGAAGGAAGTCTTAACTGTTTGTCTCCGCTCCATCATCCATTCATCAATCTTCGTGAGAGCCTTCTTTGCGGAGATAGACAGCTTCATCTTGATGAAGGCCCGACCTGTTTCTTGGCCTTCTTTCTGTTAAATTTGGGACTGAGGAGATCGAGGGGCAGCAGGTTGGAATTCCTCTCCAAAAAGTTCAAGAAGGGAGCGAGAGAGAACTTTGTAATCTCCCACAGCATCGGCAGGATTATCATCGTCATCAGAAACATCCTCGAGGGCCTGATCCACATCTGCAATATCCTTCGAAAGAGAAGAATCCTTAGAACCCGACAAGGGCAAATCAAAGGCATCATCCTGCAAAGACGGGTTGCATCCTGGAGTCCCGCGCTAGAAGAATCCTTGGAACGAGAGGCAGTATCGTCCCGAAGAGGCAGGGTGGTATCGCCCTGGGACGAGAACGAGAGGCAGAGTCGTTCTGTCGTCGAGAGCGAGAGGCGGTATCGTCATGGCGGCGAGAATGAGAGGCGGTATCGTCCGTGGCGGCGAGAATGAGAGGCGGTATCGTCGTGGCCGTCGTGAACGAGAGGCGGTATCGTCGTGGCGTCGAGAACTAGGGTCGGTATCGTCGTGGCGTCGTGAAACGAGAGGAGGTATCGTCGTGGCGAATCGAACGAGAGGAGGTATCGTCGTGGCGAAGCGAACGAGAGGAGGTATCGGTCGTGTCGAAGCGAACGGGAGGCGGTATCGTCTTGGTATCGAGAACGAGAAGCAGCTTCGTTCGATAAGGTATCGTCCCGGTATCGAGAACGAGAAAACGTATCCGCCCTGGTATCGCGAAGAAGTATCGCCTGGCGCAAGCACACACATTCCTCATCCTGGCGTAGAGAGGGGAGAAGTTCTCTTTAAAGAAGAACTCCGTTCTCTCTTAGAAGCAGACTTCTTAATCGGCAACGAGTCGTCTTTACGTCTGTCAGACTGGGCGTGAGGGCGGCCTAAAGGCTTGTACTAAAGTCAAAAGTTGTTCCTGCATGACAGACATAAAGGATTTAGCACATCAGCTGGGTCTTGCGGATCCGAAGGGGGGGCTGACGAATAACACTCGTATCTTCGGCAGCAGGCTTCGTCCTTTTCACAGGCACTGAGTCGAAATCATCCTCCGACGGACAAGGTTCATAACTGCTAGAACCGGGAGAGAAAGAACGAGACCGTTCGTCGCGGTTCCATCTCCTCTTAGTAGGTCTTGAAGCTTCATACTTCCATTTACGTCTGGACGAATTCGGAGAAGAAAACAACACCATCCGACTCGTCTTTCCCGTGACGGTCAAGAGCAGCCTGGGAATAGACAACAGGACTGTCTGAGGCGACGGCTGACCGAGGGTACGTACCTCCTCACCCCCCTTTCGGTCATCGACGTACCTTCTCCCTTGGTCCTGGGAGCTTGGTAGAGGTCTAGGCCTGGGGTATGACAGATTCGGTCGGTCGCCACCTCACTGCACTAACACAAGCACTTTCACTTTCCTTACCTTTAAAGGCCTCCAGCTGTTCTTTAATGGCCTTCAACTCGGCCGCCAGGCTAGCGTACCGAGGGTCATATCCGTAGATACGAACCTGTAGGAGGTGCAGGAGTTACTACCTCAAGGAAGGATCAACTTCCAAAGAGAATCAATAATAGGATCAATAGATAAATCTACGCTAAGTTCGTCTTCTTACCACTAACAGACTTAGACTTAGACCTAGAAGCTCTCCTAACTCTATCGAGCTCTAGCTTACGCACATAGCGCTTCATAATTAACCAATCTTTCTCATCCAAAACCTTACATTCCCCGCACCTATTATCAAGGGCACAAACAAAACCCCCTACAATGAGAACAAACAGTGTGAGGATCAACCGCCATTTTGGGTAGTCTCACCTTACATTCCTCATTCGCACAGATACGGTAATGACTCTTTTCACTCATAATGAAAAACAGCAAAAAAAAGCTAAGAGAAAACAAAATACAACGATCGCCAAAACCCCAAATCAGAGTACTTCACCAAAAAAGCAGACTGGTACACCGAGCAGGGAAAGCGAAGAAAAACTCTTAATGACGACCAACGTGTTATCGATCCGGCCAGGCAGAGATGAACTGAAGACAGAAAACGGGAATGATTCCTCCTACCACCCTTTACGGGTGTTACCACCCAACCACCACAAGGCGGTTGCCTAGTTTTAGAAAAATTCTGCCGAAATAGAGATAATTAGCTATGTATATATAACTGCCAGGTAAGTTCTATTCATAAAAAGGTATTATGCACCAACAAAAGCCGCAGGACGAAAAAGGAGCCATGAAGGACAGTATGAAGAACAACGTCATGCCTGTTCAATAGGATACTGACATCTATCAATCCGATTATCTAATAGAAGACAATGACGACAAGAGCCTTCATCATGAAGAACAAACACAACCCCTCCTATGCAGGACTTTCTGAAGTAGCCCAACGTCGTGTTTTCCTACCAATGCCCAGCCCTTGGACACTTCAGCCGTTATGTTGAATGAAGAGGATGAGACTATTTACAAGATTGCCCTAACCACTGGAGGAGGGGGTATGGTTAGCTGTTGATGAGAAATGGAAAGGATATTTCCGATCTCAATCAAGAGATTTCTGAACACTATTGGAGATTGTGAGATGGACATCACATGTTCCAAAGCTTATAAAAAAGCCAAACAGCAATCTTATATACCCGTTTTAGCCGAAAGACGTTTAAGAACTTTTGATATGGTCCTAATGTGGAAACACTTGAAGACGAAGGGGATGGTTAGCTGCTCACGAGAAAGCTTAGCACCCTGCCAAAGACTGATATGCAAGTCCTTTTCAAAGACTTCATATATGAGAATATATCACTATGACAACGAACAGCAAAATGATCGAATTTAACATATAGTTACGTTAGAGAGATTACAGAATAAAGCCCTAAAAACGCCATACCTACAAAACAATATTCTCCAGATGTTGAAACCAACAAGAAGTATAGAACGGTTGGGGATCATAGGTTTGGGTAAGGAGGGGATCCCACGGGATAGGACATAACCTGCAGGATTTTATTCCTGTAACAAAACACTGGTTTTCGCACGGGACGTTTGTCTAAGTGAACAAGAGACCTCCAGGATATATGGACCATCCTAATGAAGAAGTACCCCGTATCTACCTCCTTGCTCTAACCCCACACGAGTCCTAAATATCTGTCAAACCAAATGAAGACAAAACTGTAGCAAAACTGGTGTTTAGGGGAAGGGCATTGGTCTTGATTGATTAACGTTAATCTCTGCATTCAGTGTTTTTGTTTTATTTTCTTGTATTTTCTGTTTTTGAAATTGATAAAAAAGGAGACGTTCAAGTTTTAATTTCTAAAGGAAAAGCTATTTTCATATCAATACGATAGTACGATTTTACCCTCTTAATATTTCTGCTCGAATATTCATCAGTTCAATTTTCTTAATTCTACTTGAATAAAGTCATTATCTTAAAAAAAAATAACTGTAGTCTGATATTAAATTTGTATAAGAAATATCATTAAAATAATTAGTTAATGATTAAGAATTTTTATTACAATTCAGATATTTTTCTATTCGGAAAAAAAACAGAAAATTTAGAAAATAATGAAAATAAATCGATAGATAAATAGTTAGATAGATTGTTATCACAGTGAAACCACAAAACAACTAATGACTAATATCTAGAACAATAGTTGAACAGATTCCAATTGAAAAAAATGTTCTTTTTAGCAGCAAATGCATTTTGACTACAACCTAATGCTTTGATGTTAATGCTTAACTTCTGATAAAATGGAAATTTTGATTGCACCTGGATATTGCATCAAATACGCATTTGCAATGCCAGATGAATTAGTATTCACTGCCTGTACTTTTCAGTTTAATCAGTGTTCTAAAATTTGAAAGCAAAAGTTTATATTGGGAAAAAAAAAGGCATTTATTAACTTTCAACAGTTTTGATGCAACGGACCTTTTGAATACCAGCTGTCGATCAATGCTATACCAGCAGGTTTTTGATGATTACCTGGCCAGTTTTCACAATTCATTAATTACACTGGCCCCTCTCCTCTCTCTCTCTCTCTCTCTCGTCTCCTCTCTCTCTCCTCTCTCTCTCTCTCTCTCCTCTCTCTCTCTCTCAATTACAATGATATAACAAATTAATGTTACAAAATTACTACTTGCGACAAATGGAATGGACTTGACTGAAAGACACTCATTGCTATAATAAAACTGATAACGATCAAGAAAATGAATACCCTCCTCTCTCTCTCTCTCTCTCTCCTCTCTCTCTCTTCTCTCTCCTCTCTCTCTCTCTCTCTCTCTCTCTCTCTCTCTCTCTCTCTCTCTACTATTGGAAAAGAACAAATCTCATAACAGCCAAGAAATTTAAACATTGAGAGCTAAGAAAACTGAAAATAGGAATGATTTGCTCTGGATGTAAATTATGATTTAGGAATACCTTCTCATTTATTGCTACAGTGGTAAAAGGGCCTTCTTAGTACATATTCTAAGAGGGTGGGATGTAAATATGGATCACCCAGAAATACATGTCTGCTATATCGACAACACCTTTGTGTAGGCCGCCTCTTCTCAACAAGTTGCTGAACTATATAGGACCTACGAGGAGTGCAGTTCCTTTCGATTCACGTTAGAATATCATGACAACAGTCGTCTTACCTCTATGGATGTTTTGGTCTTGACAGCCGAGTGTGGTTTTGATACCACTCTATGTATATAGAGTGGTATCAAAACCACACGCACATACTACCTTGCTTGATGATGACAGCGAATGTCTCACAAGACACAAAAGCTAAACTATCAGAGTTTACGTTCAATGGGCCCTTTCTTATTGTTATTCCTGGACGGTGACCATAAAAGAGCTGGATAGGATTACCCTAGTCCTTGTGAAGAAGGTCAATCGAGAGGTCAAACGTGCTATGGACAACTGGTATGAGACCGAGCCCAGCAATGAGAACAGGACTTAAAAAGTCAACCTTTACTAAAAAGGTATTATGCACAAATAAAACCAGTAGGAAGAAAAGACATGAAGGACATTATGAAGTACAAATTCACGCCTGC
>NC_090725.1:328197380-328204880 GCF_036898095.1 Palaemon carinicauda | reverse complement strand
TAAAACTAGCTGAACTTTATACAAAATGTCTGCAAGAATTCTCTTTACTTATAGCTTATAAAAATAACTTTACTATACTATTTCTCTAAAGAGGAGTTACAAAAGACTTGGAAATTAACAATCAATAGGTTTACCCTCAATAATCTATAGAATATTTACAGGGATCATACTAGGCCAAATAGAAAGATATGGAGACATTAATAACGAAGAGAGCAGGCAGTCTTTAGAAGGGAGAATTCAGTAATGACCATATCCATGTAATTAAGCAGCTAATGAGAAAAATACACAGATTATGATAAACCCCTAAGTTTTGGCAGTTATAGTCTATAAAAAAGCTTTTGATTTTGTTAAAAACTTAGCAGAAACGAAAGCCCTTCAAAGACAGGGAATAGCTGAATCTTATGTCAGGACACTTGAAGATGTCTATACAGGAAGTACAACAATGCTGAAACTACATAAAGATAGCAAGAAACTTCAAAGTACGAATGGATATAGATGTAAATATAGATATATACTTTAAATTATGGAACACCTATATTTATTGTAATATTCAGTACAGTAAACAAAGATGAATAGAAGCCGTTTTTATTCTAATATTAAAAATTCAGAGCCAATGAATAGTCTCATTTGGCATTCGAGCTTTTCATATTCAAATCAAAACATTTTTCGAATCGTTAGAAAAAGTTGACAGAATGTGAAAAATGACTCGGTCGACAATGTTAGCATTGTTCATTGTTTTCAGCGGTCTTTTTTTATGCATTCTTTTATCGGGTCATGCATTTTAGGTAATGATGAAATTTTATAATTTGGGTATTATGTGAGATAACACAAAAATACACACAGACACACTATATATATATATATATATATATATATATATATATATATATATATATATATATATATATGTATGTATATATATATTATATATAAATATATATACATATATATATAAATATATATATATATATATATATATATATATATGTATATATATATTATATATAAATATATATATATATGTATGTATACATATATATATATATATATATATATATATATATATATATATATGTATATATACATATATATATATATATACATATAATTATATATATATATATTATATATATAAATATATATATATATATATATATATATATATATTATATATAAATATATATATATATATATATATATATATATATATATATATATACATATAATTATATATATATATATATATATATATATATATATATATATATATATATATATATATATATATATATATATATATATATATATATATATATATATATATATAGTATATGTACACGCACAGAGGAGAAACAGAAATACTAATGTTGCCACATAGAATATTTATTGCAAAAGTTTCGACATTTCAAATGTCATCCTCAGTGCTACCAAAAGTAAAGATAGTAGAAACAATACAATTTCAAATTAAAATTACATAAAATAAGAAAAGAATTATTAAAAAATACATGCAAATTTAATAAAAAAAATCAGTGTTATGAAAAGGGGACAGCAGAGTTATTTCAATTAAAGTCAGGCCTAAGATATTTTATGTGAAGAGATTCTAGAATTCTTAACTCACTCACTGAAGAACAAGAGTCGACTATCTTAAAATGCTCACGACGTAAAACGAACTTATATATTTCCAAATGTTCCCTAACAACTGAGTGCGCTGGATTACTAAGAGGGAGACACGTTCTGCTAGAATTTCCAATAAGATCATCGATCCTGAAGTAATATGCTAAGGGATACCGAATCTCGCCATCCACCCTGAGGTAGGCATATCTACTGAGGTGTGTTACAGTTTCCATGAAAATCGCTTCGGGCCAACGAGTGGAGTGGTCAATGATGGTAAACAGGTAACAATGTCCATGTGATGAGGATAGGGGACCTACTTTGTCGCTGTGAATATAGGCGAAACAATTCTGGGGTTGAAGAATGGTGGCAACTCCTGAATCCGTGAGTCTATGTACTTTTGAAGTTTGGCATGAAGGACAGGCACGGACTCAACCATTAGCGTCCTTTATAATGCTGTGTCAAATGAACTTCGTCTTCAGCAGTTGTGCAATAGATTGGCTCAAGGGATGTGAAAGGCCACGAATGACATCAAACACCGGTTGGCGTACGGGAAAGTTATTTAATGTCGTGGTCTACTAGTAGTGACATCATAGAGGAGGGAGTCGTTAAGAGGGATGCCTTCCCAATGGAGGGATGTAAAAGCTGTCCTATATTATGGGTACTCTAGATATTTTTGTTAAGCTTCTGCCAAGGAGTTGTAATTTAATTTTAGAGTATGGTGGCCAATGTGTTTCTTGACAGGGCGTCAGCAAAGGGATTCAGTCTTTCTCCAGGATGATGTTCAAGGTCAACGAATATGGGCTTGAGGTTGTAGGTAAATGACACTGTTCCCTTCCATGAGGGCAAGCAAAGCCTCTTGGTCCACTAACAATTCTTTAAAGAGCCGAAAAAGTCTGACTATACGGGTGGCTGGCGATGGCAAGTACTGCTCCTGGAGTTATGTTTAGAGGGCGTCGTTTGCTATTAGGGTGTTCCCTTGTTCGCATCGCCAATCGGAGATTTCTGCTTAAGTGTTCTCGGGAATCGCTGCAAGGACATAGTCTGCTTTGGCTGCTAGAACGAGTAATGCCCTATAAAACTGTATCTCTGCGCTCTGAAACCAGGCAAATGCCTCTGTACTGGCGAATAGAGGTAGTTTCATGGCGTGGGTGTTGATAGGAGAGTTGGTGTTTGGAGGGCAGCAGCATCAAGCAGTAAGACACAGCAGTGAGGGGGAAGGCGGGAGTGAGTTGGTTCTTTGGAGGTCACCAGTGTGCGAGAGGGCCGTTAGGTTGTAACCGGGAGGTTAGGTGAAAGCAACTACACTTTATTAAACAGACATCGAGATTATATACCAGAACTTGCAAGCAAAAACATCACCAAAAAATCAAGCAAAATAAAAACATGAGCTAGCATAGGTTGGTGTATTATCAGTGTAGGGAAGGGGGGGAGTGATAAGACAAAAACAAAACCATTACAGTGTACGACCTAGTATTAAACTTGTGCCGGTACAATGGAAATACCTTACTGTGGTGAAAGGGTTTATATATCGCAATGATCAAAACTGTACTAGTCAGGGCCACTCACACTAGGCTGGTTTTGCTGTGAGTGATCAGACTAGAGTCTCCAATAATCATCTATCTGATCAAGCCCCAGACATGAATAAGTACATGTCAGAAGCCTTTAAAGTGTAGTTGACTTGAAACGGCTGTATTTGGTGTTATGGATTTGGAGTCCTGTACACCTTTTCAGCTCCAAATTATATGATAAAAAGAGTACATTTCTCCATATAAACTTTATTTATCCAAATAAAATGTCCATTGGTTTTGAATTGGTTGAAAAATATAAAAAATGTTATCAAGGTTTGTCGATCCCCTTGAGGTAACCAATCATGAAACAATGGAGAAAATTTTCAAAATATAGATAAGCCATATTTTCTGTCTGATTCACGGCAAAAAAAAAAAAAAGAAAAAAAAAAAGAAAAGGACGTATAATATAAAACCTTATGAGCCAAAGAGTGAGAAAAATATATTTTCGATTTCAGGGATATTTTTTACTTGGAAGCACAGAAAGCAAATTTCATACAGATTTTACGTGTAAAAAAAAAAACAAAACGTATAAAAATGAGGGCTGGCCCCTAAGGAATAGGTAACTAACGACAGGCATATCCGTCTAAATTATCAGGAAAATGGGATATCCAGAAAAAATAGAATTCTGAAACAAAAAATTCTGTTCGTTTGACAATGTCACAGGTTGTTGATTAAACCAAATGTTTTGCACTTTAAAAGATATGAAATTTGATAGTATTCGTTTTGTTTTTCAGCGAATATTTAGGATATGTTTAGTTGTCGCAGAGCAATTCCCTGCCACCCCTCTCTCGCTCGCTCGCTCGCTCTCGCTCTCTCTCTCTCTCTCTCTCTCTCTCTCTCTCTCTCTCTCCTCTCTCTCTCTCTCTCTCTCACTAGGCTTCAGACATCTCAATTCATGTCAGTGGTTTGGCCAGTTTTCATCAACGCGCTGGCCAGTGCGAATTGGTGATTGTAGGAGATTTTCATGTGATCTCTCACAGCAAACCAATATAGTACACTCACAATGTATATATATATATATATATATATATATATATATATATATATATATATTATATATATATATACACACACACACACACACATATATATATATATATAATATATATATATTTACAATATAAATAAATAAATAAATATATATATATATATATTATATAGATATTATATATATTATATTTATATTATATTTATATATATATATAATATATAATATATATATTTATATATATATTTACAGTATAATATTATATATATATATATATATATATATATATATATATATATATATATATAGATTTACAGTATATATATATATATATATATATATATATATATATATATATAAATATATATATATATTATATATATATATATATATATATATATATATATATAGATTTACAGTATATATATATATATATATATATATATATATATATATATATAAATATATAGATTTACAGTATATATATATATATATATATATATATATATAATATATATATATATATATTATATATATATATATATATATATATATATATATATATACATCTATATACGAATATATACATACCTATAGAATATATTTGTCTGAAATATTTTGAAAAAAATAATAATGCTAGTTCCATAATGAAATATCCCATTGGATAAGAGCTATGAGCAAGAATACCCAAAATGGAGAACAGAGAGGGATAAGAAGGATAAGGCTGACATGCTCAAACTTTTTCAACTTCAATGCTAAAATGACGTCGGTGAGCACAAAGTACTATTATTTTTTGGTGATAATATCGAGCAATGTAAATTAGCACAGGAAATTCAGAAGCGACTATTTTGAGTTTAAAAGTTGGGCATAAATGAAATTTAAAGAAATTTTGATTAATGGGGCGGAAATTCTGAAATGTAAAATCGTATTAAGTATTATTTTACTCCTGTAGCCTACGAGATTAAAGGATAGTGCCTATTGTTCTGGTACAATGCCGTTTAAGTTTTTTTTTTCGTAAGTATTCACTGGCTAGAATATTCTATACATTAGTTATAATATTCCGTCAACAAAAATAACCAGGTCTTTTAACATCATTATACCATTCTACATAACACTACGTTAAAAGGTGTAACCTAAAATAAAGAAAAATATTGCATTGTTGGGAAAATTATTTTCCCATATAGAGTAGGGATACCTTAACGTGGTGAAAGGGGTTTGTGAGTGCCATGATCAGCAAAGCTGTACTAGTCAGGGCCATCCATAATAGGATGGCTTGTTGTGAGTGATCAGACTTAAGTTTCCCACCATCAGAAATCTGCAATGGTCTGAGTGGTGAAGAAAACTTGGCAAACCCTAGTCATCATAAGACATGTTTAAGGCCCTTTTTCCTGCAGTGGACTAGAAGCGGTTCCATTTGTTGTCATAGAATGAATAAGGCAATACAAATTCTTCACTTCAAGGCAATGGTATGAAATTCTTAGCTTAAATGCTAAACTGAAATTCTATCATCATTCATATTCCATAACAATGAGCATTTCATGAAAATAGAACAGCTTTCAAGATCAGAGACTGCTTGAAGATGGTATTGATTGGTCTTGGTATAAACTGAGCAGAAACTAAATGAAATACTAATATAACACACTATGTTGGAAAGATGTAAAAACAGTAGCGCAGTCAATTTTGTTACCATAGAAATCTGTTGCAAAAGGTATCACGATGACATGGCATTTTATACTTCAACAAAATATCAAAAGGCAAAATGATGCATATCTTAAGCCAAAGAGCTTCCGGGTAGGCATCCGTACTACTAAACATACATCTAAAACCATGAGGGCCACTCTGAATATTTTATTTTAACACAGTTTAAGCTAAACTAAGCAAAGTCCTTGTAGATCCTAAGTGTTATAGGATCAAGGTTAAGTACTGTCTATAAAAGTGCAATAGAACCAAGTGAAGTACTCTCTATAAAAGTCCATTCACAGTTGAGGAGGAAGCAGTTTTGTCCGAGCAAAGTGCAGACAGAACATAAAAATGGGACTTGTGTTTGGCCAGCTAAAGGTGAACTTCTGGGACACAACAAGCTTTGAGGGCCCCTCTCGGAACTTTCCATAGGCATTCCCAGATCAATAACCTGGCCAGGAGGAATATCTACCAGGAAATCATTACCGTTTGCCGAGGAGCAGTTAGGTTGTAACTGAGAGAGACTCGTTAATGCAACTGACCTTTATTTGGTCAAAGCTTGCGTACTTATACAAATCTTTCCAGTCAAGAACGGCACAAAAACTCAAACACGTTAGTGCAGGAAAAGTGAGGAATAGACAGGCTATCAGGCAGAGGGCAGAGAAATAAAGACAATAGATAAAAGATAAGAAATACCGTTACAATGTACGAGTGTGTGCGATACACGAGCAGTATACCTGGTTCTACTATATTGAGAAGAGTTTCTCACAAATGGTGGATCCGGGTATTAGTCTAGCGGTAACAATAAACAATGAAGCTTGTGCTTGGGATTCCACTGTACCAGTGAATCCAAATCTCTTGATTTTCACCTGGAGGAGTAAGTCAACCTAGGCAAGGATGCCCTGAGGAGGGTTCAACTGGAATTTCAAGGAAAGAATCACCTTGACATGTAAACAGATTCCCTAGCCCAAACAGTACAATATAAATATATTGCAAGTTCTGCACCTTGTGAAAAGTAACCCACACCTTGCGAAAAGTAATCCACACCTTCCGAAAAGTAATCCAGATGTGGAACTTGATAAGTTATCTTAGGACATCAATAGTTGACGATTAGCTCCAAATATGCCAAGTGCAACGATTGAAGGTAAAGAGGTCAAATGGGTATAGAATTTGTATATGTCTGACGTCTTCGATCTTGCACTAAGCCATACGTCATAAATAAGCAGTTCCTATATCCATAAATTGCAATAAGACTGGAAACCTTAAAAGGAGTTCCTAAATAAGAGAAATCATGTTATATGATCCCCTTTCCGAGTTGAAATAACTTAACGTGGTGAAAGGATTTGTGTATCGCCGTGGTCAGCAAGGCTGTGCTAGTCAAGGCCACCCATACTATGTTGGTTTGCTATGAGCGATCAGAGAAAAGTCTCCCACTATCACCAATCAGTATGGTGATGAAAACTGACCAAATTTCATATTTGAATAAGGGCATGTCTGATGCCATTGTTCTACATTTGTTGTTATATAATCATATATATATATATATATATATATATATATATATATATATATATATACGTATGTATATATATAATATATATATATATATATATATATATATATATATATATATATATATATATATTATAT
>NC_090725.1:328166255-328181255 GCF_036898095.1 Palaemon carinicauda | reverse complement strand
GCCACTTTGATGAAAGCTGTCAATCAGAACAGAATTTCCCACTGGCTAGAGTGTTGGTAGACAAACTAATATTTTTTTTTTAACATATTAGCAATCATGCGTGTCTTTAATGAGATTGCCTGCAGAGATGTTAACATGCAGAGTTTTCTGATCATAAATACAGTGCCTTCTTGAGTAGGAAGGAGAGGAATTCTCACTTTTTCTCCCTGGCCTGCAGAGGATGCTTCTACAGTCAAGCTTTTGCATGTGACAAGCGTTGGGAGTGGTCACTCTGCCGGTGGGCAGTGTAGAGCAGGAGGATGAGGACGAAATATGTCTAAAATGGATTCCTCACCTTCCAGGTCATCTTTGAAGTCAATGAAATCCTAACTTATCCCTCTGACCTACAATATGCTACCCTTTGATCCTTCCTATTCTGTTTCCTCTGAAAGTTGTTTGGTTAGGAGTACGGACCCCTTAACATAGGGCAAACTTCATGGGATGAAGACCTTCCCGTTTCCCCCTAGTGAAACTGGAGGAGCACCGCACTGGATGGAGTCCCTCTTACAGATTGATGATGCCCTGCATGTTTTGTGGCCAAGGAGGAGTTAGTGCAAGGGCTTGCTTTGAAGACACTATAAGAGCGTGTTTTTGTTCTAGAAATGTTATCAGCTAGTCTCCATTAAGAGCAGGGAGAAGAGAGTCTCTCCTTCTCAGGCTCATACCTTCAAAGCAGACAACTTTCAGCTCTCTGTTGATCATTTCTCGAGGCAGCTGAAGGAGCATGTCTAAGACTAGTGTATCTCCAAAGAACCCTCTCTTTAGGATGCACATTCCTATGGCAGACCTTGTTGTAGGCAAAGAACATGTCTCCAAACACACTAGCATGAATACCTACTCACCTTCATCGGAGCGCACTAACTCTTCCGAGCTTGCACGTACACAAGCACCTCAAGAGCACCCTGTTGCACAACAATGCTCTTGGGTTGCCGTCCTGCTCAGAGGGGTAAGAGTTCTCACAAAAGTGAATGCTCTATCTTGCCTGAGCGCACACATAAGGTTCCTTGCCAGCCTCCTCTTGATCCATCCTCCCCTGAGCATACACATAAGGTTTCTTACCAGCCTCTTCTTGATCCATCCTCCCCTGAGCATACACATAAGGTTTCTCACCAGCCTCTTCTTGATCCCTCCTCACCTGAGCCTGACCATATTACATACTAATGCCCGCTCAAACTGATATAGATAAAGAGCAGGTGACCTATCTCGCCAAATTTCGCCTAGCAGATGCACGCTCAACCCAGAAGCACCTCACCCTCTCATGTTGGTGAGCAATGCTTGGGCGAGGCAATCAAGAAGTAGCTCACCTGACCTCTGTCTCTAGCTGGCCAAGCTCTCATTGGTGAGGTATGCTGTCAGGCTTAGTTGAGGAGGATGTCAGGCAGTCACTCCAACAAATTTTGCACTATTGAGGTAAGTTTCACCTGTGCACATTATTCCATTGGAAGTACCACATAATCCTAGGGTGCGCACTTCACGTATGGGTCATCAGATGGACAATCCTGTCGTAGGGCATCCTTCACCAGAGAAAGCTACAGCACACACACCACAATTTTTGGGACTGGGGCATTGTCCCAATCAAGTTAAATGACCACCGAAGTCGTGACAGTCGGTTTACAGGCAATTATCATTCTCAAACCCGAATTGTTTTATATCACCTAGGCAGGTAGTCTTCATCGAAGACTATACCTTATGGCCTATAGGATTTGACCGTAGCTATCCCTCTCATCGGAGTTGGAGATGTGTGAGCCAGACTGTGTAAAGCACTCTCCAGAGCGGGAGAGAATCCATTCAATTTAAGAGTACCCTAATGATGAAAAGGAAAGGAGATAACCATTTAACCCCCTCTCCCATTTTCTGAGGGCTCATTACTCAGAGAAAGGAGGGAACTTGGGAGTATCCCAAATAAAAGATTGTCCAACAAAGTAATGGACCCTTAAGCTCACCAGGACATTTAGGGCTTGAGATATACAGGGCATCCTAGACTGAGTATTGGGAATACTCTCTCTCTATCTTGCTCTTCTCTCAAGTGTCACCCATCTGCCAGATTGGCATCTTAATTTTGTATATAGTTCTAATTTTCATTTGTTGTGGAAATGTACAGTTCATTCCTGTACCTGTTTTTAAGATCCTTGGCTGTATCTTTAGTTATCCCATTTTCAGAGTGCTTTCTGTTTTCCCCGCCTTCTTTAAGTTTCCTTCGGACCACTTATTTCATACATAGTTAGTCTCACCTGATCCTCTACTGTGATAAGTGTCTTATTGGAGTAGCTGTCATCTTATTCTTCAGTTTTTGTAATGTATTAATGTTCTTTTATATAAGTCTTGAGTGAACCTTGGTGAAATTGGTAATGTGATTTATATTTAAAATTTTGTATATTAAGGTTATTGATTTTGTTGTTTGTGCGGTGCAGGATTGTTTGAGTGTTTTCTGGTTTATTTCGGTAAGGAAGGGATTAACATAATTATGTAAACTGTTTCTTTATTAAAGTGTTAAATTTTGTTCTGTTTAGAAATTAAAACTTTCCTTACTTATTTTATGTGACCTTGGCCATAAAGCCGTCACATAAATTGGGGGCCTGACCGGGATATATCTCTTTTACCGTATTGAGGATTCATTCAGTTAGACAATTGTCGCTGCAAATAGTGTTCAATATTTTTAGTTTCACTCAAGATTTATTGTAAACATTCTGAATACCTGTTATTAGGGTTAATGATATATATGTGGGCGCGCTGTGAAATCATTTTCTTATTATTGGTTATAGACGGTTTGCTCTTCTGGGTAATGTTAACGCAGTAGTATTTTTTCATTTTCACCCTCACCGAGACGACGACTCCTCGAGACTCACGAGAGCTATCCGGAAGCTCTTATCCATATTTTGTCCTTATTTAATTAGAACTACAACTTGTGCAGTCATTTCCCCTTGGTTGGACGATTCCGGGATCGCGTAGTTTAGACGATAGGTGAGGAACCGTTTAAACCTTTTATGTACTTTTTTTTTTCTCTGTGCCGACGTTCAAGTTTGTAAGTTGGCATTCAAGTTGTTTGGAGTAAATAACGCTTGTTTAGGACCAATGGGTTATTTTCTTAGTTCCTCCATATCAGCTTGAATCGGGAATGTAAGAAGTGTTTTCACTCCCTCGTGTTCTTTATTACCTTTTGCTTTCGAATCGGGACTGTCCCTTTTCCCTAAAAACCCTAAAATAGTCTTATTACTTGTAATGTTTGTTGTTTAATTTTGTCGGGAAACTATAAAATCGCTAACATTATTTTGTATTTTGGTTTGTAATGCAATTACTTGAATGGCAGCAGGAACGTGTTTGTCTATTATAATTGTAAAACAGGAATTCAATTGTTTACTAAAGGAAGTTTTCTTTAAACTTTAAACATGGCTCAATTTAACGTTCAGAAGTTTGCTGCGGATCCCGCTGCCGAGTTAGCTAGTATCCCAAATGCTAAGAAACTAGAGCTTCTCGAGTTAGCTAGTAATTTGTCAATTGCAACTAGGAGTAGCATGCGGAAGAATGAAATTTGCAACTTGATTCTTGAGAATTATATGCGTATGGGTGAACTAAGCAATGAAGCTAGACAGTATATAACTCGTGAACCAGCAGTACTAGCCCACGAGCAGCAGTTAGAATATGAGCGCATTTCCCTTGAACACGAGAAACTTGCGGCACAGAAATTAAAATCGGAGAGACAATTTGCATTGTTGGAGAAACAAGCCGAAGAGAAAAGGTTAGAATCTGAGAGATTAGCGGAAGCTCAAAGGCTAGAGTCAGAGAGACGAAGTGTCGAAACTTAGATTAGAATTCGAGATAGAGAAAGCTAAACTTCAGTAAGATTTAGAAAGAGAGAAAGAAAAAATGGACTATGAATCTTCGTTAGCACTTAAATTTGAACAGGAAAAAGCAAAGCTTTCTAGAGAGAATAAGAAGTTGGTTCCCACATTCACAAATTATGACCCTGAAGATTATTTTAAGACTTTTGAAGAGACTGCCTTGCATTTGGATTGGCCACGCGATCAGTGGGTTTGGCTATTAAGGCCGAAATTAACTGGGAAAGCTGCGAAAGTTTGTAGACATCTTGAAAATACGACAGATTACCAGAATGTTAAACAAGCAATCTTGGATACGTTTTCAATCTCTGTCGAGGGATATCGTCAGACCTTTCGTAACAAAACTAAGTTCACAACTCAAACCTATGTAGAATTCGCTTCAGAGAAATTAAGGGAGTTTAGGAAATGGATAAAATCTGCTGCAGTAAATACTTTTGCTGAATTAGAGAATTTGATTGTATTTGAAGAGTTTAAACGAAAGCTTCCTTGGAACATTATGATGTATTTAGAGGATAGGGAAGAAAAAGACTTGTTAAAGGCAGCTTCTCTAGCAGACACTTACTCTTTAATACATAAATTTGGCAACAGTAAGAGAACCGACCAGAATGTAAAACCATTTCCAGCTAAAAACTCTGAAACTCTGACTGATATGGCAAAAGCGTCTGATGTTCGTTGTAGTTATTGTAAGAAAGACGGTCACACAATTAAAAACTGTCCAGATCCTAAATGTAAAACTTCCTTGCCTTTTCGGAACCCATTTAACCCTTTTTTTAGCTTTAAAGGTAAAACAGATGGTCAGATTAAGCCTGTCTCCCATATCCATTCTGAAAAGGCTGTAAATCTATTTGATGATTTTACTTTTGATGGAACTGTAGCTTTGAACTCTGATGGGGATAAATATAAAGTCAGGATACTTCGTGACACAGGTGCTTCGCTAAGTTTACTATTGAGAAATGCTCTCCCTAATATTGAAGCTAACATAACTAATGAACATGTTCTCGTGAAAGACCTTTCACAAATATCTAAAGTTCCCCTTGCTATTGTTCATCTTGATTGTCCTATAAAGAAGGGTAATGTGCTGGTAGGCATAAGAGATATTGAATTTCCAGTAAAAGGTGTAACTTTATTATTGGCTAATGACCTTGCAGGACGTTTGGTAGTTCCCAACGTCATTTTAATGGAAAAACCTGTAGGTGATAACATTGAACCTGATCCCGATTGCTCTGTGAATCCTTCTTGTGTTGTCACTCGTAGCCAGAAATCTAGTTCGGATGAATCTAAAGTCACTTCTGTAAATTTTGAAGCGCAAAATGTTATGAGTAGAGATAACCTTATTAAAGCTCAGAGGCACGATAACACTTTAAGTAAGCTTCATGACCAAGCAGTTTCTAGAAGTGAGATTAGCAAATCCCCATGTTTTTACTTTGACTCTGATTTGTTAATGAGGTTTTACCGTTCCCCTAAGAGATCTAGTGAAGACACATGGAGCGAAAAGCGACAAATTGTGCTGCCTCTTTCTGTTAGGAATTCTGTAATGGAAATAGCTCATGATGCCTATGGAGGACATTTAGGAATTCATAAGACCTATTGTAAGATTTTGAATTGTTTCTTTTGGCCTAATATGAAAAAGGATGCAGCAGAATTTGTTCGCACTTGTCATGTCTGTCAGATATCAGGAAAACCTAACCAGGTAATACCCAAGGCACCTTTACAACCGATCTTAGTCCCTGATGAACCTTTTAGTAAGATAATTATAGATAACGTTGGTCCTTTACCAAAAACCAAGAAAGGTAATCAATACTTGCTCACTTTAATATGTCCTACGACCCGATATCCTATTGCCATCCCTCTTCGTAACATTTCTGCTAAGAACATTGCTAATTCTTTACTGAAAGTTTTCACGAATTTCGGTATCCCAAAGGAAATACAAAGTGATAGAATTTCAAATTTCACCAGTGACCTTTTTGCCCAGGTAGCCTACTTAAAGAACTAAATATCAAACAAACTTTGTCTGCTGCCTATCATCCAGAGTCTCAGGGTGCCCTCGAGCGTTGGCACCAAACTTTCAAGAGTATGCTTAGGAAATTTTGTGTTGAAAGTCAACTTGAGTGGGATGAGGGCATTGATTTTCTTCTATTTGCTATCAGGGAAGTTCCCCATGAGTCCCTTGGTTTTTCACCCTACGAGATGTTGTTTGGGAGGTCAGTTAGAGGACCTCTTTCAGTAATTAAAGAGGAATGGTTGAACACCCTTTCTGAGTCTAGCCAAACCATTCAACAATATATGAATAAACTTAAAAGCACATTAATGCAGGTTAGGAAAATTGCTGGGGAAAAATTAAGGGGTCAACAGATCTTAATGAAGAGAAACTATGACAAAGCTTGTAAAGTCAGAAAATTTAAACCTAATGACCTTGTGTTAGCCTACCTTCCTGTTCCTGGTTCCCCTCTTAAAGCTAAGTTTTGTGGGCCCTATCCCATCATAAAAAATGTTAACAATAATACCTACATTATCAGAACTCCAGATCGTAGAGAACCCACTCAGATCATTCATGTTAATTTACTCAAGGCCTATCACTCTAGGGAAACTGGAAATGGTTCCAGTGAGATGGTTGTTAATCTTAATTTTAAGGTAGAGACACCAGGAGAGGACAATTCACTGGAAGACCTTATTGCTTCCTCCATGCCACAAACCAACACTGAGGTTCTAAATAACCTGGATCTATTCCTGAACCGCCTCTCTCCTTGGCAGTCGCAAGACTTAAAGAATGTAATCTCTAGCCATTTAACTATCTTTAATGATTTTCCCTGGAAAAGTGATTTGCTGCTGCATGACATCGAGCTGGTTCCTGGTACAGCACCCATTCGTCAGCAGTCCTATCGTGTGGGTCCTGAGAAGAAGAGCCAATTGAAGGAGGAAGTCAAATATCTTCTCCAGCATGGTCTAGCAAGACCGAGTAAATCATCATGGGCTTCACCTTGCATCCTAGTTCCAAAAGAGGACGGTAGCTACAGATTTTGTACAGACTATAGAAAGATTAACAATGTTACCATTAAAGATTCCTACCCTTCGCCACTCATTGATGATTTAATTGATTCAGTAGGACAAGCAAAGTTTGTAACTAGGATAGACCTCTTAAAGGGCTATTATCAGGTAGGATTAACTGAAAAAGTTAATATCTGCTTTCATTACACCCTTTGGACTCTTTCAGTACGAGGTCATGCCTTTTGGCCTTACCAACGCCCCATGTACCTTTCAGCGCCTTGTAAACTTCATCATCCAAGATTTGGAAAGTGTTTATTGTTACCTTGATGATATAGTAGTCACTGGACAGTCTTGGGAAGAACATGGGAATAGGCTCAAGTGTTTGTTCCATAGGTTAGAAGAGGCTGGATTAACCATAAATCTTGAAAAATCTGTCTTTTGAAATATTAATCTTACCCGATGATCATGTAGCTGTCAACTCCGTTGCCCGACAGAAATCTACGGTCGGGATACGCCAGCGATCGCTATCCAGGTGGGGGTGTACACAACAGCGCCATCTGTGAGTAGGTACTCAAGTACTTCTTGTCAACAAGAACTCAATTTTTCCTCTGTCGTGCCACCAACAAGACCTACTTGGATACGCTGTTAATTATGGAGTTGTTGTTCACGATTTGGTGATGTATTCACTCTAGAGTTTAGCCTTCGCTATTCAGGAAGCTTAGCAAGCTTTTGGAATTAATTTAGATTAATTGTTTACGAACTTTGCTAGATTTTGGAATTCCCCCTTGACTACTTCTACAATTCAAGATGTCTGACCAGTCTCAAGTCCCTAAGTACAGGCAGTGTAGCGTTAGGACTTGTTCTAGGCGTCTTCCGAAGGCCTCCTTAGATCCTTACACCGTTTGTTCCAATTGTAGGGGTAAATCCTGTCAATTGGAAGATCGATGTGAGGAATGCGCTGGGCTTTCGGAATTCGATTTTAACGAATTCCTTAAAAATGAACGTAGGTTAGAGAAGGAGAGAATCAGGAGGAGTTCTTCTCGCTCTGTGGATTTTTCCTCTCCCCATGCCCCTCAACCTTTTCCTTCCCCTGTAGTGGTGACTCCCGACCCTGCTACTAGTGCTCAGCCATCCATGGCGGATATGATGCGTGCCATTCAGGCTCTTGGTGACAGAGTGGAGTCATTGGCTAATGACCGTAATCAGCTTTTGGCAGATGTCAAAGAGCTGAAAGCGAAAAGTGCAGTGGGAAGTGTTATCAGTGCTAGTGATGTGAAAAGTGTCAGTGTCAGTGTTGCGCATGAGGGTACATCTGTGCGTGCCAGTCGTCCTCCCAGTCCGGGACCTCTTGCAAGCTCCCAAGCCCAGGGGAGAAGCAATGTCGAAGGACCAAAGGGTTCGGCAGGCCTTGATCTGCGCACGGATGTATCCTCAGTGGTTGCGGACGTATCTGTCAGAGATCGTCCCAGCCACAAACAGACGAATGAGCCCTACCATTCCTCGTCTGTGGAAGAAGTTTCCAGGAGGAAACGATGGACCAAGGTTTCACGACCGCTCAAGCGTAAGGTCCCTTCCGAGCGAGTCCAACGCCCCAGGTGTAGCCACTGGGTCAGTTCGGACTCGCCGCAGTCTTCCGATGACTGCACACCTCCCAAGAGAGGTAGAGTGGTTCCACAACAGACTACTGCTCCGTCTGTTGCTGCTCCAACCACGGTAGACCCTAAGTGGTCCATGCTGCAGACTATGCAGTCTCAGCTTGCGGCATTCATGCAGGAGTATCATGCTGAGAAGGTTGACACTGCACCTGTTAACCTACAACCCGCCGAGGTTGTGCGCTCAGCAGATACTGCGGCTGCCTGCTCCCACACTCCACCTGTGAGAGCTCCACCACCGATGCGCAGTCCACCCTGCCAGGCGCATGTTCTTGCTGCACCATCCGTAGACATGCGTGAGCTATCGCATCAGCAGTGGGAAGGTGCTGTAGAGCTGCCGGGTTCTGCCTCTATGCAGCATGCTCCGCAACCCATGCAGCAAGCTCCGCAACCCATGCGGCATGCTCCGCATACCACACAGCATGCTCCGCAACCCACGGCAACCCCTCACACGCACCAACACTCTGCTTTTGTTGTTGCCAGCTCGCAGACTGACCAGCAGCGGCATGATGTTGGATCCGCAGCAGCTACGCATGCACCCGTACTGCCGGATCCAGCCGTTCAGCTTTCTGCTCTGCCTTTGCCACTTTCTACTCAGCTTTCGGATGATGGAGTATCGGATGACGAAGCTGCACATTTGGATGAACCGTACTCCGACTTTGAAGGGCCCAAGTTTATGCCTCCCTCCTTAGACTTTCGTAAAGTCCTTGCCTTGTTCAGGGACTTGTATCCAGAGCAGTTTGTGTCTGCAACCCCTCGCTCTCCTCCCTCCGAGTTTGCTCTGGGCATGCAGTCTGCTGCTCCTGCCTTCACCAAGCTTGTTCTCGCACGCTCATCCAAGAGAGCTTTGAGGGTTATGGGAGAGTGGTTGCAGTCCAAGAAGCAACTGGGAAAGACTGCTTTCATCTTTCCTCCTACCAAGCTTGCTTCTAAGTCGAGCGTCTGGTATGCCACGGGAGAAGAACCCGGCTTGGGAGTTCCTGCCTCTGCCCAGGGCGACTTCTCAAGTCTGGTTGACTCTCCCCGCAGGCTGGCTATGAGACGATCGAAGATCTGCTGGTCCTTTTCTGACATGGATCATCTGTTGAAGGGAGTCTTTCGTGCCTTCGAGATCTTCAACTTCCTCGATTGGTGTTTGGGAGCTTTAAGCAGAAAGACTTCCCCTTCGGATAAGGACTCTGCCATGCTGATCATATCTAGCATGGACAAAGCCATTCGGGATGGGTCTGGTGAGCTTGCGGCTTCGTACGTGTCAGGAGTTCTTAAGAAGAGAGAACATCTTTGCTCCTTCTTATCGGCTGGTATCACCCCTTGTCAGAAGTCAGAGTTGTTGTTTGCTCCTCTCTCCAAGTGTCTGTTTCCGGAGGAGCTGATCAAGGGGATGGCTGCCTCGCTTATCCAGAAGGATACTCATGATCTGATGGCTTCTTCCGCACGTAAGGCTAAAACCTTACCTTCCGTGCCTAGACCCTTCCGCCCTGCAGCAGTTGACACTCCTGCAACTAGGTTCATCCCGCCCTTTCGTGGCAGAACCTCCAGCAGAGGAGGTACCCGTGCCGACAGTCACCGTGGCAAATCCAAGAAGGGTTCCAAGTCCGCAAAAGGCAAGTTCTGACTGCCTTCCTCTCCAGACAGCAGTGGGAGCCAGACTCAAGACCTTCTGTCAAGCTTGGGAGAACAGAGGTGCAGACGCTCAGTCTGTGAAGTGGCTAAGGGAGGGATACAGAATTCCGTTCTGCCGCAGTCCCCCACTAGCTACATCTCCCATCAACCTCTCTCCCAACTACAAGGAGAAGGACAAGAGGCTAGCGTTGCAACAAGAGGTGTCGCTCTTGCTACAAAAGGAAGCGGTAGTCATAGTCCGGGACCATCAATCCCCGGGCTTCTACAACCGTCTCTTCCTGGTAGCGAAGAAGACAGGAGGTTGGAGACCGGTGCTGGATGTCAGTGCTCTCAATGCTTTTGTCACCAAGCAGACGTTCACGATGGAGACGACGAAGTCGGTCCTAGCAGCGATCAGGCAGGAGGACTGGATGGTCTCGTTAGACCTGAAAGATGCGTACTTTCACGTCCCCATCCATCCAGACTCCCAACCTTTCCTAAGGTTCGTCTTTGGAAAGGTTGTGTACCAGTTCCAAGCACTGTGCTTTGGCCTAAGCACGGCACCTCTTGTGTTTACCAGACTGATGAGGAATATTGCGAAATTCCTTCACTTGGCAGACATCAGAGCCTCCCTCTATTTGGACGACTGGCCTTTAAGAGCTCCAACAAGTCGTCGCTGTCTGGAGAATCTCAGATGGACTATGGATCTGACCAAGGAATTGGGCCTCCTGGTCAATATAGAGAAGTCCCAGCTCGTCCCATCCCAGACCATTGTCTATCTAGGTATGGAGATTCAGAGTCGAGCTTTTCGGGCTTTTCCGTCGGCCCCAAGGATCAATCAAGCCCTAGAATGCATCCACAGCATGCTGAGAAGGAACCGATGTTCAGTCAGGCAGTGGATGAGTCTGACAGGGACACTTTCATCGCTGGCCCAGTTCATCGAGTTAGGGAGACTCCACCTCCGCCCCCTTCAGTATCATCTAGCTGCTCATTGGAGAAAGGACATGACGCTAGAAGCGGTCTCAGTGCCTGTTTCCGAAGAGATGAGGTTTACGCTAACGTGGCGGAAGAACAGCATTTTTCTCAAGGAAGGTCTACCATTGGCTGTTCAGACCCCCGACCACCGTCTCTTCTCGGACGCATCGGACACGGGCTGGGGTGCGACACTGGACGGACAGGAATGCTCGGGCACATGGAATCAAGAGCAAAGGACACTTCACATCAATTGCAAGGAGTTGTTGGCGGTTCATCTGGCCTTGATAAACTTCAAGTCCCTCCAGCTAAACAAGGTGGTGGAGGTGAACTCCGACAACACCACAGCCTTGGCTTACATCTCCAAGCAGGGAGGGACTCATTCGAGGAAGTTGTTCGAGATCGCAAGGGACCTCCTCATTTGGTCAAAAGATCGAAAGCTTTCGCTGGTAACGAGGTTCATTCAGGGCGATATGAATGTCATGGCAGATCGCCTCAGCCGGAAGGGTCAGGTCATCCCCACAGAGTGGACCCTTCACAAGAATGTTTGCAGCAGACTATGGGCCCTGTGGGGTCAGCCCACCATAGATCTATTCGCTACCTCGATGACCAAGAGGCTCCCGATGTATTGTTCTCCGATTCCAGACCCAGCAGCAGTTCACGTGGATGCCTTTCTGCTGGATTGGTCCCATCTCGACCTGTATGCGTTCCCGCCGTTCAAGATTGTCAACAGGGTACTTCAGAAGTTCGCCTCTCACAAAGGGACACGGCTGACGTTGGTTGCTCCCCTCTGGCCCGCGAGAGAATGGTTCACCGAGGTACTGGAATGGCTAGTGGACGTTCCCAGGACTCTTCCTCTAAGAGTGGACCTTCTGCGTCAACCTCACGTAAAGAAGGTACACCCAAACCTCCACGCTCTTCGTCTGACTGCCTTCAGACTATCGAAAGACTCTCAAGAGCTACAGGCTTTTCGAAGGAGGCAGCCAGAGCGATTGCCAGAGCAAGGAGGACATCCACTCTCAGAGTCTATCAGTCTAAATGGGAAGTCTTCCGAAGCTGGTGCAGGGCGAATGCAGTTTCCTCAACCAGTACCACTGTAACCCAGATTGCTGACTTCCTGTTACATCTAAGGAACGTAAGATCCCTATCAGCTCCTACGATCAAGGGTTACAGAAGTATGTTGGCAGCGGTATTCCGCCACAGAGGCTTGGATCTTTCCACCAACAAAGATCTACAGGACCTCCTTAGGTCTTTTGAGACCTCAAAGGAACATCGGTTGTCCACACCAGGCTGGAATCTAGACGTGGTTTTAAGGTTCCTAATGTCATCAAGATTTGAACCGCTCCAATCAGCCTCTTTTAAGGACCTCACATTAAAAACTCTTTTCCTCGTTTGCTTAGCAACAGCTAAAAGAGTCAGTGAGATCCACGCCTTCAGCAGGAACATAGGTTTTACATCTGAAACGGCTACATGTTCCTTGCAGCTCGTTTTTTTGGCTAAAAACGAGCTTCCTTCCCGTCCTTGGCCTAAGTCGTTCGAGATCCCAAGCCTGTCCAACTTGGTGGGGGAACGAAATAGAGAGAGTACTTTGACCAGTAAGAGCTCTTAGGTACTATTTAAGAAGGTCAAAGCCATTACGAGGACAATCAGAAGCTTTATGGTGTTCTATCAAGAAGCCTACTCTACCGATGTCTAAGAACGCAGTTTCTTACTACATAAGGCTTCTGATTAGAGAGGCACATTCTCATCTGAAGGAAGAAGACCTTGCTTTGCTGAAGGTAAGGACACATGAAGTGAGAGCTGTTGCTACTTCAGTGGCCTTCAAACAGAACCGTTCTCTGCAGAGTGTTATGGATGCAATCTATTGGAGAAGCAAGTCAGTGTTCGCATCATTCTATCTCAAAGATGTCCAGTCTCTTTACGAGAACTGCTACACCCTGGGACCATTCGTAGCAGCGAGTGCAGTAGTAGGTGAGGGCTCAGCCACTACATTCCCATAATCCCATAACCTTTTTAATCTTTCTCTTGAATACTTTTTATTGTTGTTTTTTGGGTTGTACGGAAGGCTAAGAAGCCTTCCGCATCCTGGTTGATTTGGCGGGTGGTCAAATTCTTTCTTGAGAAGCGCCTAGGTTAGAGGTTGTGATGAGGTCCTTTAGTATGGGTTGCAGCCCTTTATACTTCAGCACCTAGGAGTCGTTCAGCATCCTAAGAGGACCGCTAGGCTCAGTAAGGAAGACGTACTTAAAAAAGGCAGAGTAATAGTTCAAGTCGACTTCCTTACCAGGTACTTATGTTTGTTATTTTGAATAACTGATAAAATGAAACACGGGATACTTAGCTTCTTTGTTAACATGTATGCTGGTCTCCACCCACCACCCTGGGTGTGAATCAGCTACATGGTCATCGGGTAAGATTAATATTGAAAAATGTTATTTTCATTAGTAAAATAAATTTTTGAATATACTTACCCGATGATCATGAATTTAAGGACCCTCCCTTCCTCCCCATAGAGAACCAGTGGACCGAGGAGAAAATTGAGTTCTTGTTGACAAGAAGTACTTGAGTACCTACTCACAGATGGCGCTGTTGTGTACACCCCCACCTGGATAGCGATCGCTGGCGTATCCCGACCGTAGATTTCTGTCGGGCAACGGAGTTGACAGCTACATGATCATCGGGTAAGTATATTCAAAAATTTATTTTACTAATGAAAATAACATTTTGTAAAACTAATGTTACCTACTTGGGCCACATTGTTGGGGATGGTAATGTTCGACCAAAAACTGCCAATGTAGAAGCTGTTCTGGAGTACCCTGTTCTGACCACCAGAAAGTCCTTACAAAGATTCTTAGGGTTAGCCTCATACTACAGGAGATTCTGCAAGAACTTCTCTTTAGTTGCTGCCCCTTTAACATCCCTAACCAGTCCCAAAGTTAAATTCAGTTGGACTGAAGAATGTCAATCTTCTTTTGAAGCCTTAAAGTTGTTTCTGATAAACAACCCAGTTCTTAAATCCCCCGATTTTAATAAGCCTTTTATCCTTCAAGTAGATGCTAGCGATGCGGGAGCTGGAGGGGTGCTACTCCAAGAGTCAGATGGTATACTTCACCCAGTCAGCTACACCTCCACTAAGTTCAAGCATCACCAGAAGTCCTACAGCACCATTGAGAAGGAAGCACTTAGTTTGGTACTCGCCCTGTAAAAATATGAATGCTACTTACTAGGTGCTGCTGAGGTACTAGTCTTCACCGACCACAACCCCTTGACCTTCCTCGACAAGATGAAGTCCCACAACCAACGTCTACTACGCTGGTCCATCTATCTGCAGAAGTTCCCTCTGCAGATCCGCCACATCAGAGGAACTGAGAACATCATGGCAGATGCCTTATCAAGACTGCGTCCTTAACATGATACCTCCTTCACCAGTGTACAGTATCGTCCATCTTCGCCTCATTGGAGTCTCTTTCTACGAGCCTCTCTTTTGGGCTCGTCTTCTAAGGAGGAGGTGTCACCCATCTGCCAGATTGGCATCTTAATTTTGTATATAGTTCTAATTTTCATTTGTTGTAGAAATGTACAGTTCATTCCTGTACCTGTTTTTAAGATCCTTGGCTGTATCTTTAGTTATCCCATTTTCAGAGTGCTTTCTGTTTTCCCCGCCTTCTTTAAGTTTCCTTCGGACCACTTATTTCATACATAGTTAGTCTCACCTGGTCCTCTACAGTGATGAGTGTCTTATTGGAGTAGCTGTCTTCTTATTCTTCAGTTTTTGTAATGTATTAATGTTCTTTTATTTAAGTCTTGAATGAACCTTGGTGAAATTGTTAATGTGATTTATATTTAAAATTTTGTATATTAAGGTTATTGATTTTGTTGTTTGTACGGTGCAGGATTGTTTGAGTGTTTTCTGG
>NC_090725.1:328153755-328158755 GCF_036898095.1 Palaemon carinicauda | reverse complement strand
CGATGCATATTTGCACCGACTCGCAGTGGTGCCCTTTTAGCTCGGAAAAGTTTCCGGATCGCTGATTGGTTGGACAAGATAATTCTAACCAATCAGCGATCAGAAAACTTTTCCGAGCTTAAAGGGCACCGCCGCGAGTCGATGCAAATATGCATCGCTAAAAGAAATGGACTATAGGTGCAAGTAGTATTGTAGCCAGTGATTGTATTGTCCTTGAAAGCAGATGAAGTGGATCTCTCTCTCTCTCTCTCTCTCTCTCTCTCTCTCTCTCTCTCTCTCTCTCTCTCTCTCTCTCTCTCTCTCTTTCATATCCTGCATTTCCAGAAATATTAAGGTAGAAAAAAGTTTGGGTTCTGTCAAAACCTCAGCAGTAATGAAAACCCTTCGATGACAAGTAATAGATAAACCTAATCAAAGTTTGGATTAGCAATAAAAATTAGGTTGTCCCAAATACATAGTAAAATGGAAGCAAGTAAAGAAGAAAGGGAAAGTTCTTTGTTACTTTATTTTATTGGAATCAGCACGTCTTGCAAAAATGTATTATTTAATCGCATTAAACAACAGGTAAAATATGCCACAGGAACTTTAACTTCTTTTTTAATATATCAGTAATGCGACATTATTATTGCTGAATGCGATCCTGCAAACATCTTTAATGAAACTTCTGGAGAGCATGTACGATATGTTTCTCTATACAGAGAGACAATAAAACGATTTTTGAATTTTTCAAGTTGGTATGCCAAAATACCAACCCGGACGGTCCCCTTATCTTGCCTTATATTTTTCTTACTTATAATTGACTAATTTTATAGACATTTGATAATATTGTTAACTATAGAATTGATCTGTCATAGACATGATTGAACTATTCAATGTAGAGAATGTTACTACGATTTAGATCAAAGGAAATTAACTTGAAGTTGATTACCCAATAAATGTAAATGTAGTGGATAATGTTCTTAAAAATATTCAGATTATTAAAATCAAATCTACGGATAATGACAATGTTTTCATGAATTTTCTCATGAAATCGAAGAGAAATTATTCAACAACTAGAATGTGGAATGACGAAAAAAATAGAGAAACTTAATTTATTACCTGCAATATTTATAACGAGTTTGATTTAGTTCAAGGCTATATTTAATTGAAATTATCATCGTTCAATCTTTGATTCAAAGGAAATGATAAATATCATTTCATGAATCGGATGCATGTAGGAGTTTCTCATATTCTGATGTTATCCTGAAGTTCTAGAATCCATAACAAGATATCATGTTACATAATAGAGTAATATAAAGATGAAAATACTAATGGTAAAATTTGGAAACATTTTAAAATTTCAGTGCAATAAACAACATACTAAAAGTGAGTTAGAGATATGACATAGTGTTAGATATGTATATAGTGTAGCCCCAAATACTAGTTAGCGATAGAAAATGTTAGTTTTAAATAGGCAGTTACTTACGTGGCCTTTGACTTTGAATTAGATTATTATTATTACTATCCAAGCTACAACCCTAGTTGGAAAAAGCAAGATGCTATAAGCCCAGGGGCTCCAAAAGGGAAAAATAGCCCAGTGAGGAAAGGAAATAAGGAAATAAATATATGAAGAGAACAAATTAACAATAAATCATTCTAAAATAAGTAACAACGCCAAAACAGACATGTCATATATAAACTATTAACAACATCAAAAACAAATATGTCATAAATAAACTATAAAGAGACTCATGTCCGCCTGGTCAACAAAAAAGCATTTGCTCCAACTTTGAACTTTTGAAGTTCTACTGATTCAACCACCCGATTAGGAAGATTTAATAGACAAGAGGCCATTTTGATATTACTCACAGTTGTGGTAAATTACAATTGTTTTTATATGGAGCTGATTACTTTGCAGTTACAGACAATTACTATCGTTTCCAGAGGCCGTGGAATAGTGTTTTTTAAATAACTCCTAAAATTACTGATGGATTTCCATGATATCAAAGCAGGGAGCGCTTCATACAATGGCCTAATTTTTGGAAATACTGTGCATTGCCAATTACGTTTCATTAACTTTTTAGCCACCCACACATTCGCAAAAGTGATGACGTCCCTCAGTGACGTTGTTATAACGCGTCTTCCCCTGTACATCCCATCCCCCGATTTGTTAAACGCCTGTTTAACTCCATAGATAATTGTCATATGACCTACCCCAAGCAATACGAAATTCTTTGTCAGTAAAAGTTCAGCATACCCGGTAATGTGATTCGTGACTTTAGACTTTACCTAAACACAAGACCAACGTTTTATATCTTACCCACTCTCTTACATTGAAGATCAAGAATGAGACTTATGACAGGAGACGAAAGAAGCCATGCTAACCCTACACTTCGCACTTCAAGCGAGTATTGGTAAAGCAATAGAAATATAGTTTTCTTTAGGTTAAGCCGTAGGACTCATTCTTCCATACAACACAGGTTACTCGATACATCAATTGCCAGGAAGAAAATGACAGAGAGCATTGTTTTATATAATTTATCACACCAATTTCACCAGAGAAAGTAGCTTGAATTCCTTAGAAGGTAGACTTCTAAAAGATGTTTCATATAAGGGCATTGACATCTGGCCATTTGATAAATCTTTAAATATATATATATATATATATATATATATATATATATATATATATATATATATATATATATATATATATATATATATATATAATATATATATATATATATAATATATATACATATATATATATATATATATATATATATATATATATATATATATATATATATATATATATATATGGGTGTGTGTGTGTGTGTGTTTGTGTGTGTTCATACATACATAAGATTTGTTATATTTCAACCTATAGTTTTATATATTTATTTACGTTATAAGTACTAGTACCTATTTTTGTCACTTAAAAGGTATGTGACAAATATCATTGCGACTTTGTCACTGGAATTATACCAGACTTCAATTAATGAACCAATCAACCTTACTTTGAGAATTCCATTGACATTGTCTACATGCCAAGCTGATATACTCGTATCAAAGTATTCATTAGCTTTGCTTTTCCAAAATAATGGTATCACCAATTGCTGGAAACCATAGATTTATGAGGGATGAAAAAAAAAAAAAAAAAAAAAAAAACAAGAAATGGACACTTATACATTTTACTCATCATCACTCTCAAGGAAAAAAATTTGTTTTCTATTTCTACTAATGTTTTTATTTTATTTTTTTATTTTATTTTATTCTTTAGTCGCAAATCTAAAATTTGTAGGAGTCCGAGTAGAATATCTCTCAGTGTGATTCCACACCCCTGTTTTAAACCTCTTCTATTATGTTTGATAATTTGTGTTTACCAACTAATCATTATCTACCACCATAAAACATTTTATTGCTCTTCCGGCTCATTTTATATGTGCAGTACACAGTCTTTCCTAACAGGGATTTACTCGGTAGCCTAATAACAATGGGAAAGAAGGAAAAAAGGCAAGAAGGAAGGGGGGTGGAGTACTAGGATAGCCATAGGTGTAAACACCGAAGGAGGGTTGGGGAACCTCTGCGGCACAGTTACGTGATTAAGTAACACTTCTTCGAAACGCTCTGAAGGAAGAGAAGTTCCTCTTTTTTCTGAGAGTAAACGGGTTAATTAAGCTCATCTGTCAATTCATTGTACCACCAAAAATTAGGTTAATGTTTGAAACACTCATTGCTGTAGTTTCATGGAAATTCATAAGATATTTGGGAAAAACACTATTACAGAGCCCCTGGAAACGATAGTAGGTCACTTATCTTTAAGGGTTGCTTTCATGGTCCTACCACACGGTGTATCCCTATACACTATAGGACATACAAGATCAATTTATCATATACATACATAGATATCTTACGTAGCACGAACACTAATGGGTGTCTATTGTCATCGCCAAATTAATTATGGAAGGACTTCGAGAACAAGAAAGTCAAAAGTCTTAGAGTTTCTTCTTGAAAGACTTAATATCTTCAATTTCTCTGCTGTCTAGTGGGAGGTTGTTGTCTATTCTTGGGGCCCCTTATGGTAGCCGATGTGGTAACGTCCCTGACTGGTGAACACTAGACTGGGGTTTGAGTCTTGCTCAGATTCGTTAGTTTCTTTGATTTCTGCAACCTCACCATCCATGTGAGCTAAGGATGGGTGGTTTCAGGGATTCTATTTGTCTATCTGTTGAGTCATCAACAGCCATTGCCTGACCCTCATTGGTCCTAGCTTGGGTAGAGAGGGGCTTTGGTGCTGGTCATATGTATATATGGTTAGTCTCTAGGGCATTGTCCTACTCGATAGGGCAATGTCACTGTCCCTTACCCATGCCATTTATGAATGACCTTTAAACCTTTAAACCTACAGTAGATACATACCGTGGTTCCAGTAATTTGAAATAATATCCTTTCCTTGTTAACTATGGTGACATATGGACATACACTTTAAGTTAGGGGAAATTGTGGATTTAACAAACTTAATCTAAATTAGTAGTATGACTGACTGAATGTAATTAACGAATCAATGTGTGTGAAAATCAGTGTGTGTGTGTGTGTGTGTGTGTGTCCTGAATGGGTGAATACGGGTTCTGATAATGAATTAGCAAAACATACTCGAAATACAGAAATGTCTTTCGTCAGTTACGATTGGTTCAAAAAGGACAAGTCACTTTTATGTTGGCTGTACTGTATTCTGCTTTAAACAACTGAATTACAAATGTACATACATTACTCTCGCCAGGTGTATTTACTTTGTTTGCATTAATAATGGATGACGCGTATGATATGCTTAAAAGGACAGTATTACTAATGCATAGTTGTTGGTACAAGCGTCAGAGAGAGAGAGAGAGAGAGAGAGAGAGAGAGAGAGAGATTGAGAGAGATTATAAGGTATTATCTGGCACCGTAATAGTAATGCTCATTGATGTCACGAGAGAGAGAGAGAGAGAGAGAGAGAGAGAGAGAGAGAGAGAGAGAGA
>NC_090725.1:328141255-328148755 GCF_036898095.1 Palaemon carinicauda | reverse complement strand
AGTACACTTCACAGAAAACTAGGGAGACATTTGGCATCTCCATAATTTAGAGCTACTATGTACAAGCAAAGATATTACTATTTAGTAACGCCACTGACTTATGGTGAAAGGATTACAACCCATCTTATCATGCCATCGTTACATAGCAAACTTGCAATATATGTCTAGAGTTTGCCGTGGCAAATTTTAAGAACATGGGGATATCATCTTGCAACTCTTTGGAGAAGTACGGGAGACTCATGGTGTCCGAGATAAAAGCATTAGCCTATTTGACACATCACATAGTAAACTAGAGAGCCATCTGTGTTTTGAAGAGGAGGAAAGCTCTGGTGTTGTGATTTGCAAAAAAAAAAAAAAAAATGCTTACTTGGATTTTCTTGGCTATAAATTCCGTAGGCGAGTTAGAACACGATAATATAATACCTTGCTTGTGTCAACTGTTGAACCAATAAAGGTAGAGCTCTTTACCTATTGATACCTGTATCAGGTGTGTAACCAACAGATATCTGTTGAACCGATGAGTTGAAATAAGGATAGTAGAGTTCTTAACTTATCGACGCCGGTATCTGGCGTCCAACCAATGGACATTTCTTGAGCCGATGAGGTGAAATAAGGCTAGTACAGTTCTTAACCTATTAACACCTGTATCAGGTGTGTAATCAATGGGCATCTGTTGAACCGATAAGGTGGAATAAGGCTAGTACACTTCTAAACCTATTGACACCAGTATCAAGTGTGCAATGAATGGGCATCTGTTGAACCGATGAGGTGGAATAAGGCTGGTACAGTTCTTGCCCTATTGACACCTGTATCAGGCGTGTAACCAATGGACATCTGTTGAACAGATTGGGTGAACTAAGGCTAGTACAGTTCTTAGTCTATTGACACCTGTATCAGGCATGCAACCAACGGACATCTTTTGAACCGATGGTTTGAAATAGGCCAGCACAGTTCTTAGCCAGTTGACGCCTGTATCAGGCGTGCAACCAAGTGATATCTGTTGAACAGATTGGGTGAAATAAGGCTAGTACAGTTCTTAACCTATTGACGCATGTATCAGGCGTGCAACCAAAAGACATCTGTTGAACCAATAAGGTGAAATAAGGCTTGTACAGTTCTTAAACTATGGATGCCTGTATCAGGCATGCAACCAAGAAACATCTGTTTAACCGATGAGATAAAATAAGGCTAGTACCGTTCTTAGCCCATTGACTCCTGTATCATGCGTGCAACCAAAAGACAACTGTTGAACCAATGAGGTGAAATAGGCTAGTACAGTTCTTAACCTCTTTACACCTGTATTATGAGTTCCACCAAAAGACATGTTTGAACCGATGAAGTGAAATTATACTAGTGCAGTTTTTAACCTATTGACGCCTGTATCAGGCGTGCAACCAATCTCATGTTTAAGGCAGCACATTTAAAATCTTTTTACCCTCCTTTTTAGATGTTACATATTTGTTCTAAGCCAGATATAATTCCAACTTGAACATATAGATGCTGTCATCACCTGAGTGGTAATGGCTTTATATTCCTCGTTTCCGGGCATCCATATTCATAGAGATATGCTAAAAACATCAATATTAATACAGATATCCAATAAATTTAGGAGTGCGACTGACGGAGCCTAGTGGACAGAGGAGCCAATAACCCCGAAGCTCCATACTTTCACAGGTAATCCTTGGACTACAGTGACACCACTTGCTTGGTTGCTTAAAAAAAAGAGAAGCATCGCACAGATATGAACCTAAGGTCCGGTTAGGTTTGATGGAGATGGATAGGTTTCCGGGCATTCTCATCTAGATGGGCTTCATACACAGATGTTTTGTAGTCGAATTAGGTTTGATGGAGATGGATAGGGTTCCGGGCATTCTCATCTGGATGGGCTTCACACACAGATGTTTTGTAGTCGAATTAGGTTTGATGGGGATGGATAGGGTTCCGGGCATTCTCATCTGGATGGGCTTCACACACAGATGTTTTGTAGTCGAATTAGGTTTGATGGGGATGGATAGGGTTCCGGGCATTCTCATCTGGATGGGCTTCACACACAGATGTTTTGTAGTCGAATTAGGTTTGATGGGGATGGATAGGGTTCCGGGCATTCTCATCTGGATGGGCTTCACACACAGATGTTTTGTAGTCGAATTAGGTTTGATGGGGATGGATAGGGTTCCGGGCATTCTCATCTGGATGGGCTTCACACACAGATGTTTTGTAGTCGAATTAGGTTTGATGGGGATGGATAGGGTTCCGGGCATTCTCATCTGGATGGGCTTCACACACAGATGTTTTGTAGTCGAATTAGGTTTGATGGGGATGGATAGGGTTCCGGGCATTCTCATCTGGATGGGCTTCACACACTGATGTTTTGTAGTCGAAAAAGAATGTATTCTATGTGAGGATTCTCTCAGCTGATGTCCGGTACTTGCTCCAAGGCCATAAAAAGGTGCTTCCACACCTTCAACTGGAAGAATGTACCTCTGTGCAATGAAGACACTTCTCATTAGATATATCATGGAGTACCTCCAGGAATACGATAGAGTATTACTTATTCGCCCGGAAAATCACCAAAGCGACGTGGAAGTTCATGATTTACTTGGTAAAACAATTCTCCTGCTCTTAATCTGCCTGTTGACGAGGGGTTACTAGGAGAATGATACCACAAAAATCTAACCATTGTTCTATAGTCTTGGATGGTGCAATAGCCTCTCTACCATGGTCATTCACTGACTTGGGTCAGTTCTCTTGCTTGAGGATGCACTCAAGCTCACTATTCTATCTGTTAACTTATTTCCTTTCCTCCCTGGGTGTTTTTCCCTGTCTGAGCCCTTAGGTTTAGAGCATCCTGCTTTTTCAACTAGTGTTATAACTTGACTAGTAGTAATAATGATAAGAATTTTCTGTTACATTTAATCATATATCTAAACTTGAACATTTAGTTATAGCCAATCAGAGTCAATTAAGTAAAATAATAAATCAATGAATTCGTCATCATACTACTGTATTATCCTCATTTAATTTTGAAGTCATTCGATTGGCATTCATACACACTCAAAAAAACCATTATTCATTATGTTGAGGGTAACAGTTTTTTCTAATAGCTGTAAACTCTTAACACGCTTCCCTTTGTATCAAACGAGCCATAAAAAAGTTATTTTGGTCCCATTGTTTGTTGCAATGTTTTATTCTGTAAATATCCCTCACCACTGACACAATATCGACCTTAATGTCCAAATATGCGCCAACATACTATTCCACAATAATTCTCCACAAGGCAGTTTCATGAGAAATTTGCACTGGCGTTAGAAAAGCCACAAATTATTGCTATTGAGGGTGTTATTCGTCGTGATATTCATTACACTTTGATGTGGAACATTGCAGGAGTTGATTTTATGTCATTAGGCAACCTTTTCAAGCCAAACATAGATTGACAGCCTTGTAATATCTGAATTTATGTGAAATAATTATAGACGCAACAACCGTTAAGTCGTATCTCGTCCTATTCAAAAGAAAACATAAAAGTAAGCAATTATGAAAACCAAAAGATAGAATAACGATACTTGTGATTTAGCTGTCTCATGTATATATATATATATATATATATATATATATATATATATATATATATATATATATATATATATATAATGTGTGTGTATATATATATATATATATATATATATATATATATATATATATATATATATATATATACATATATATATATATATATATATATATATATATATATATATATATATATATATATATATATATATATATATATATATATATATATGTATATATATATATATATATATATATATATATATATATATATATATATATATATATATATATTATATATATATATACACACAACTATGTTTAACAAGGAGAATTTGTTTTATTATTCAGTACTGCATATTACTTATTGCAGTTCAACATTCAATAATGTAATTGCATATCATAAACTTCCATGGAGATATTTCTGTTAATATTATTAGATTTATCAGCATTGCTCTTACAATGATCTTTCAATAATCTTAATGTTCTTGGGTCCTTAAATTATTACGTTTTTAGTGTTCTTTATATTAATTAGCGGATGTTAACATTAGAATTATTTCTTCTTAACACGGGTGTCAAATTAATGACTAAAATTACCCAAAAAGTATTTGAATTAGAGGCTGGCATTGCTTTGAAGCATTTTCTTGTGGCCAACATTTCCTGTATCACGTACCAGGTCCATTCTACAAGATCTGTGGACTTTGCCCTATCGTAATACTGCTCTATTGCTCATCTAAATTGCTATGTTTATGTTTCCATATGTTCATTACCTCCGCCAACGAAGTTGAAAGGAGGTTATGTTTTCATCCCTGTGTGTGTGCTTGTGTGTGTGTTTGTGGACACCTTCTTGGTCAGAATTTTAATCATATAGCAATGAAACTTGCAAGGACTGACTGTTATGTAACAACCTGGAAATTTATCTAATTTTGGAAGGTCAAGGTCAAACTTCAAGATCACGGTCAAGCAAAATGTCCAATTCACGTAATCAACCATAAGTTTGGACATCGTTGTCATCGAGACTTCAAGCTTGGTTCATATTTGAGTTTATGGAAATTCACACCGATTAATAAATGTCAAGGTCAAAGGTAAGGTCAAAGTCGAGCAAAAGGTCTATAAACAAGCTGCTGTGGCGGAGGTCTGTGCTCTAAGGAGTGTCCCTCTAGTTTATTTTGTTTCTATTAATTAAAAGCACTATTATATTTTTCTACTTTATAGGAAGCTAACAAAAACTCCTTAAAGCCAAGACAGTATTTGAAATAGCAATGGAAAAGGCTTATTTTTAGCCTTCCATGGTCACATTTCTACATTTACAATAAAGCAATTTTCAACGCTACGTATTTTGACTGTCATGAAGCCACACATGAGGAGTAAGCACTTTTTATATAGATTTTTTTTACTTTTACGTTTACTTTTATTTTGGCTTGACTTCTTTACCATTTTTATCGTTACCCTTGGCTCGTTTCGTCATTTTTCATAATACGGACGGTTAAGGGAGGGTAATATGTTTCCAACCCCCACCCTGGTGTTTGCGTTGAGCTAGAGGATCAGGATAAAAAACTAAGGAATTGGGAGACACAAGATGAAGGGATTTGTACCCATTTATAAGGTCCTAAGGTAATTGGCCACCTCAGATGTAAAGTCATGTATGGTTTTCACCATAGTGTTCCTCTCGTCGATTCGCATCAAATTGTGTACTTTTTGACCCTGGAAGCTCAATTTGAAATGTAAGGTCACGGTCATGGGTTTGGTACCCCTGGTGGGCTGTGCAAACATCGGAATCGGTGACCTCAGAGGATAAATGTTCAACATATTCCATGTATGGTGCGCAATTTTGGCACTGGTGGCTCATTTCATCACTTTGTTAGGGCTGATAGATGTAATTCTTAACAGCACATTATGTGCGACCTAAATTAGCACAAGTCACGTTCCACAAATCGACCTTTGGGGCTATGGCATCTTGTCATATAGCCCCCGTCCGAAAAAAATCCAGGCAATCTATCGAATAAACGAACAAACCAATCCACCCATGACTGACACCTTAAGATTTCCTTGGTGCTGGGGCTATCACGATCCTCCACATTGTTTGGCCTCCAGATCCGAAAATGCTTGAATGCATCCATCCACATACTATCGAACATCTCGTGCTCAGCTTTTCTTAGGACACTCTCAAGAAGAAGTTTCTGGATCTGAAATCATGCTATTGCATACTTTAATTCTCTCCAGGTTGAAAGTGTTTCCTGTATTTTCTAATTATAAAAAGTGACAGCAATTTAGACACTATTTAATTTGCACATCATATAAGATACATCTTTATTTATTTGTCTTCGAAGATCTTTAGTAGATCCTTGAGAGGATTCACAGATTCCTCCACACCTTTTGTTTAATATAGACCCTGTTTAGTTTGCTCATCATATAGGATACATCTTTAATTATCTATCTTCGGAGATCTTAAATGGTCCCCTGAGAGGCTTTACAGATTGTTTCACACATTATGTTTAATTTAGACCCTGTTTAGTTTGTACGTCATATAAGATACATCTTTATTGATTTGTCTTTGGAGATCTTTAAAAGCTCCCTGAGAGGCTTCACAGATTCCTTCACACATTTTGTTTGATTTAGACAGTTAAGTTTGCTCATCATATAAGATACATCTTTATTTATTTGTCTTCGAAGATCTTTTAATAAATCCTTGAGAGATTTGACAGAATCCTTCACACATTTAGTTTAATTTAGACACTGCTTCATTTGCCCATTATATAAGATACATCTTTATTTGTCTTTGGAGATCTTTAATAGATCCTTGAGAGGCTTCATAGATTCCTTGACATATTTAGTTTTATTTAGACACTTTAATTGCCCATTATATAAAATACATCTTTATTTGTCTTTGGAGATCTTTAATAGATCCTTGAGATGCTTTATAGATTCCTTCACAGATTTTGGCAGTAATATGTCCAGGAGAATATTGGGTAAAATCTAAGAAAATCATACTTATCCTTCGTATAAAACTATATTTAATGTATGCATATCTAAACCTAAAACCCATTATCAAGAAATTTATTCAAATAAAGTTCTTCCCACCGTAATGCGTTTGATAATGATAAAGCCATCATGTAAAATTTTTATCATAAATTGTTAGTATTTATGTCTATTAAAAGATGTATTATTTATCAGTTGACATTATTGGGCATTTTATTTTAATAGTAAAACTTAAGAAATATAATTCACTATATAGTTATTTTACTTCAATCCTTATCATCTACTTTTTGTTTATTTTTTTAACAATGGTAAATTATTATTATTATTATTATTATTATTATTATTATTATTATTATTATTATTATTATTATTATTATTATTGTTATTATTATTGTTATTATTATTATTATTATTATTATTATTATTATTATTATTATTATTATTATTATTATTATTATTATTATTTCTCTATACTTTCAAAACACTTACACTATCATTCCCCTATAAAAGCACTTAAAAAAGTCCCACTCTTACCTGAATTGAAATGTTCAGAGCAGTGAGAACCAACACCAGTTCAGACCTTTGCCTTAGCAAGACTGAAAATACAACCTCAATGGCCACTAGCTCTAGTCTAGCAATATGCATTAATCTGATAGATTTATCTGTTGTCGCAAAGCTTCCAGCAAACAAAAACCAGTAATGGAAATTAGAAGCCGAATATGTTGTTGACTAGCCGTAATAACTGTGCAAAGAGTGTATTTTCCCCCTTGTGGCATAGTGCCATTAATCTCCATCACATTGTTGACCTCGAAGTTCAACCCAAACCGATTCCCCTGGAATAGCAATAGTGTTATTGTTGGTGTTTGCGACAAAGCCATTTAGGAAAGATTGGTCGATTGTCTAAATATTGTTTCAATCATCGTTAATCATGGAACTATCACACTTATTTTT
>NC_090725.1:328132633-328140755 GCF_036898095.1 Palaemon carinicauda | reverse complement strand
CTTCATTTGGTTTGACAGATATTTAGGACTCGTGTGGGGTAGAGCAAGGAGGTAAATACAGGATCCGTCTACATTGGGATGTTATATATATCCTGGTCTCTTGTTCACTGAGACAAACGATCCGTGCGAAAACCAGTGTTTTGGTACAGGAATAAAATCCTGCATGTTACGTCCTATCCCGTGGGATCTCCTCCTTAACCAAACCCTATGATCCCCAACGTTCTATACTTTTTGTTGGTTCCAACACCTGGAGAATATTGTTTTTTACGTATGGCGTTTTTAGGGCTTTATTATGTAATATTTCTAACGTAACCATATGTAAAACTCTCTCTCTCTCTCTCTCTCTCTCTCTCTCTCTCTCTCTCTCTCTCTCTCTCTCTCTCTCTCTCTCTCCTGATCTTTATTTTGAATATTTAGAGTATTTATATATCTTGTGGTCTACTATTTTGGGCAATGCCATATCTTGTGTATCATAGTCTTCCACAGTCTTGGGTTAGAACTCTTGTTCTTGAGGGTACATGCAACCACAGTTTTCTGTTTTCCTTATTTCCTTTCCTCACTGGGCTATTTTCTCTTCTGTTATTCTTTCTAAAATGTCTTGTTTTAAGTATTCGTTACTTGTAGTTTATACCCTCATTTCCTTTCCTCACTGGGCTACTTTTCCTGCTGGAACACTTGGCCTTATAGTTTCCTGCTTTCGCAACCAGTACTGTAAATTAGCTAGTAATAATAAAAGTGATAATATCATTCCGTCGATAATCAAAAAAAAAATTGACCCCAGTTATAACCATCGTATCGTGTTAATTTGCTGACTTCTGGGGCTCAAATATCGGAAGATTCCCAAGTTCATCCACAAACATTATAACAATTGAATGGCAACTTAGTTTTCTTTAGAACTCATATGTTCAACAGGTTTCATTGTTTTACCTCATCAGTAGATTATTATTATTATTATTATTATTATTATTATTATTATTATTATTATTATTATTATTCTCTATCATGTAAAAATAGCCCAGTGAGGAAAGGAAATGAAGAAATAAACTACAATAAAAGTAATGAACCATTAAAATAACGTATTTTAAGAAGATTAACAACATTAAAATAGATCTTTCATATATAAACTATAAAAAGAGACATTATTATTCATTACCTCAAGCTAATGAGATGTCTACTAAGACCTGCTTCCAAGCCCAAGCCCAAACCTTTTAAAATAGTTCTATGTGTACAGATACCATTTATGAGTTACTGCCACTTAATGCACGGTATCAGCCACTCTTTATCCATCAGAATTTCATAAATAATACGCTCTAGTGCAAAGTCACCTACCATGAGCCTGCATCAGTTAACCCTACTGAAAACACTGGTTGACAACACGAACTCTTTGCTTAAAGAGTATATTCTTCACAATATTCCCTCATATGTGATGTATGTACTAAATCATGATTACTTGATTTCAGCTCACTCGCCTGGATTATTAATAGTTCATTAGTTGAGAATATTCTATATAACGTCCGAATCTATCAAATCTTCTTTGATAGTGGTAAAATGAGAATCATTTTAGGCTTAAAATTGTAAATTTCTGCTTTACTCTGATTTTTGACACTCGAGAGAGAATACTGTAAACAAAGAGAGAGAATATGTAAACAAAACTCGTACTCAAACATACAAAATAACAAAAGAGCATCACTCTTAAAAAGACTGGATCCTACTGCAATACAAAAGTAAGAAGAATCGCATCCTAACTTTCAGATAAATAATAAACGATCAAATCCTTCATAGCATACGCTACTACTCTCATAAACTAAGCTGAAACATGTTTTATTAATGCAATACTGTGCAACATTGCTCTTAATACCCGTAGCGCATATAGTATTACAGTACAAAATACATAACGATATCGGTTCCTCCAAGTTAAGCCTTGCTTTGTGCAGATTTAAAAAATCCTCTCCCTGAAATTTTTCCAGTTTAAGGTGTTTCCCAGTTGATGGCCCTAAATGTGATCTAGCCCTAAGCGTATTGAGTTGATATCGGATTTCTACATCAGGGAATACCATATCCATTTATTCACATGTGCAATAGAGCTCTTTGCATAAACCACCCGGAGTGTGAAAGCATTTATATAATCCTCTCTCCGACTTTCGCTAATTGATGCCTTTAGTAGCACTTTAACCATAGTACAATGGGTCATTTTTTCCATTTGGTGGCAGGAAATCCCAAATTTCATATTTTCAGAAAAATTGGATTGAAATGCATATCCTCTTTACATGAAATTAATTTAAAAACCCATCAAGTTCTTATCACCCTTCAGCAACCACAACAACAACAATAACAACAATAACAACAACAATAACAACCAATGTAACTGCCTCTAGTACAATGTAGGACAAAGGTCTCAGACATGTCCTCATTCACTTCTTGGTCATACATACATTATATATATATATATATATATATATATATATATATATATATATATATATACATATACATATACATATATGTGTGTGAGTGTGTGTATATATATACATATAAATATATATATATATATATATATATATATATATATATATATATATATATATGTGTGTGTGTGTGTGTGTATATATATTTATATGTATATATATACATATATATTTATATATATATATATATATATATATGTATATTTATATATATATATATATATATATATATATATATATATATATATATATATTTATATATATATATATATATATATATTTTATATATATATATATATATATATATATTATATATATATATATATATATATATATATATATATATATATATATTATGTGTATATATGTATATATATATATATATATATATATATATATATATATATATATTATATATATAAATATATATATATATATAAATATATGTATATATATATATATATATATATATATATATATATATATATATATATATATATATATATATATATATATAATTTGTTTGTGTGTGTATTGATTAACTACAGTCAAACCATTTAAACTTTAAACCACCAAATCCTCATAATTTTCCTTACATTGTCTTCTCAAATGATATGAAACTTTAATGATATTTATCATCACTCCCATACTTCATTTATTCCCTGTTGGCAATGCATAAACCTTTTATCCATTTTCGATCATGACATGAAGGTAAAATAGATAAAAAAAAAAAATAACCTATAAAAGCGAATGACAAAAATCCCTTTCAAATATGGAAACTTTATAGATTTCTCATTTCATTTTTTTTTATTTTATATGGAGGAGACCTTTTACTGGAAGGGATGATGATTGATGCTGTGTCTCATAGACAGACATGCAGATAGACACACACAGACAAACAGAAATGCACACAGACCGATAGACAGACATGTACCAACTGTGTGTCACACAATTGTACATAATTCCTTTTGTATATATTATGCTTGTATCTGCGCTCTTCCCTCGCACTAAAACAAACATGAAAATTCACGTCTCCGGTTTTCCTCTGTGACATTGTCTGTCTTGTAAGCATGTTATGTCCTGTTGCCTTGAGGTTTTGTATATAAAGGAGAGTGTTTTATAATATTATAACTCAGTTGATTGCATCCTCCCTTTGAGTTCACAACCTTCTCTCGGCCCGTCACATTGGTGACCCCGGAAGTCGACTCGCTCCCACCGCCTTCCACCCCCACCCCCTCGCCCCTTCATCGTTGGTAGAACTATGGCGGACTCTACGGCAGTTGGTGCTGCGGCTGCTCCATTCAAACTTTCATCGTTTGCCAGCGGAGAGGCGTTTGCTTGGTTTCAGCGAGCAGAAGTCCAGTTTCGTATCAGGGGCGTGACTCGCTCAACCACCTAAGCGGATTATGTTCTCGCGGCGATACCCGAGGACACCTTCTCAGAAATATCCGACTGGCTTTGTGAACAAGGAGACACCCCAATAGCATATGACGCTCTCAAAACATACCTTCTGCAGCAGTACTTGCTGTCGCCAGCCGCCCGTATAGCAAAGCTTTTTCAGCTCTCGCAACAACCATTGGGGGACCAAAGGGCTTCGCTTGCCCTCAGGGAAATGACCAGTATCGCTCGCCTTCAACCTGCCGGACACAGCTCTCCTCGTGAGGTGAACCTACTTCGTGCCCTTTGGATACGCCGTTTACCCGAACCTGTACACTCTGCCATACCCGATGTCGATAGTTTACCCATAAAGGACTTGATGACCAAAGCCGACACCCTTATGGACAGCCACTTCAAGACCTCCATCAACGCCTCCACCCCTGACGACGAGGATGCCTATTCAACGTCAACCGAAGCTGACATGAATGCCGTAGGACATACACGCCTACCCCGTGACGTGCCGAAGCGGCGACAAAGCCGCCCACCACCCACCAATCGCTCGCGCCCCAACGAACGACTTCTACAGCCACTTACCAACTCCCATCCGCCGCAGTTTTGCTACTACCAGTTCAGATTCGGGGCAACCGCGAAGAAATGTGCCAAGGATTGTCAGTGGCCAAAAAACGTGTAAGTAGGCCATCGCTTGTTGCGGTGGCCTCCTATGTTTCTAATCTTTTCTTTTTACAGGATGCAGGAACGGGCGTGCGATTTTTGGTAGACACGGGTGCTTGTCGTTCTCTTTTGCCAAGGAAACTCTTCAAGGCACAACGTAGTCTGTCTACATCTGCCGACGTCCGCTTGGTAGCTGCCAACGGATCTGCGATACCCACCTACGGTTACGAGAACCTCACATTATCGTTCGGAAACGGTAAATTCAATTGGAAGTTTCTCGTTGCTGACGTCACAATTCCAATCCTCGGTGCGGATTTCCTCTCTCATTTCCACCTTCTGGTCGATGTCGCCCACCGACGATTGGTCAACGCAGACTCGTACTTGTCGACACCTCTTCAACCCGCCCCCTCTAACCTCGCTCTCCACATCAGCGCACCCACGGATGCCTACGCCCACCTCCTCACGTCGTACCCAGAAGTTTTCCTTCCAAAACTTCGCCAAACGCCCACGGTTCCTGCCAAGCACGGTATTTATCACCATATCAAGACGACGGGACCCCCAGTCTTTGCAAAATTCAGACGTCTGGCACCGGAACGATTGGCAGCCGCCAATTAGACGTTCGCCGAAATGGAGGAAATGGGCCTTTGCCAAAAGGCCTCCAGCCCATGGTCGTCACCCTTGCACATCGTTCTGAAGAAAGACGGCTCCCTCCGTCCGTGCGGGGATTACAGGCGCCTGAACATGCAAACAGAACCGGATCACTACCCCCTCCCAAATATTGCCGACGTGACCTCCTACCTGCACAAAGCGAAGGTTTTCTCTACGCTCGACCTCCTGAAGGGGTATTATCAGGTGCCTATGAACCCAGAAGACATCCCCAAGAAGGCCATCACCACTCTGTTTGGTACATACACCTTCAATTACTCCTGTTTTGGCCTTCGTAATCCTGGGGCAACGTTTCAACGTCTCATGGATGGCATCTTAGGGGACCTCCCTTTCTGTGTATGTTATGTGGACGACATACTTGTGTTCTCCTCCTCAAAAGAGGAACACCTCCGTCACCTGCGCATCGTGCTCGACCGCCTGCAACAAAACGGACTTGTAGTCCGGTACGACAAGTGTACCTTTGGCGTCAACGAAGTGTCGTTCTTAGGGCACCGTATCACTCCTGAAGGAGTCCATCCCTTCCCTGAGAAGGTAGCAGCCGTTCAGAACTTCCCCGCGCCCTCGACCGTCAAAGCTCTGCAGGAATTCTTGGGCATGATCAACTATTATCACCGTTTTCTGCCAGCCATTGCCGCCACTCTTGCTCCCCTCTACGCCTCCCTCAAGGGCAAGCCAAAGGACCTGAAGTGGGGTCCCCTTCAAGAAGCAGCCTTCTGCAATGCAAAGAAGGCCCTATGAACTGCCGCGGCTCTCACTTTTCCGATCCCACACGTCCCTCTCCTTCTCTCCACCGATGCCAGTGACGTCGCTATTGGTGCAGTACTCGAGCAGGTGGTCAAAGGCTCGCCCCGCCCATTGGCCTTCTTCAGCAGAAAACTGTCCAAGGCAGAATCGGGTTATTCTACCTTCGATCGAGAATTGCTGGCGGTGCACTTGGCTGTCCGTCACTTTCGCCATTTCTTAAAAGGTATGCCCTTCGTCATTCGCACAGACCACATGCCTCTGGTGCACGCCTTCAATCGACAGTCTGACGCCTGGTCTGCCCGTCAACGCCGACATCTCTCCGCCGTGGCTGAATACAATTGCACCCTCCAATATGTCCCTGGGAAAATGAATCCCGTTGCCGATGCCCTGTCAAGAAACACGTTGGCTGCCATTCAACTGGGATTGGATTACAACGCCCTGGCTGAAGCCTAACGACAGGATCCAGAGTATCAAGCTTGTAGGACATCCTGCACGTCCCTCCGTTGGGAAGACTTTCCCCTCGAAGACTTCAACACCACCCTCCTCTGTGACGTCAGTACTGGTAGACCGCGACCTTGGATTACTGCTCCCATGCGCCGACAGGTGTTTGATTTCATTCACGGCCTTTCACATCCCTCGTGCTATTCTACTACACAGCTGCTGAGGGCAAAGTTCATTTGGCACGGCATTTCTAAGGATGCTAAGGGTTGGGTCCGCGCCTGTACTTCTTGCCAAACTTCCAAAGTACATCGACACACGGATTCAGGAGTGGGCACCTTTCCTCAACCTAAGCGTCGTTTCGCACACATTCACGTCGACGTTGTAGGCCCCCTACCCACATCACAAGGACATCGTTACCTGTTTACCGTCATCGACCGCTCCACTCGTTGGCCTGAAGCCATTCCCATGGAAACTGCAACGTCCCCCTCATGTACATCTGCCTTACTCTCTGGATGGATTTCAAGATTCGGTATCCCTGAGCATATTACTTCTGACAGGGGAACCACTTTCACCTCTCAATTGTGGACGTCATTAGCGAATCTCCTGGGCATCACCCTACATCAGACAACGGCCTACAACCCCGCTGCCAATGGAATGGTTGAACGTTTTCATCGCACCCTCAAAGCAGCTTTGATGTCCCGCTGCAAGGATTGCAACTGGTTTACTCAGCTTCCCTGGGTCCTCCTGGGACTAAGGACCACTCCTAAAGACACCCTCGACGTCTCGGCAGCCGAAATGGTGTATGGCGACCCGTTGGTCATCCCTGCCAAATTTTTTCCTTCTATAACCTCCTCCGACGATCTCCAGCGCATACGTCACGTCATGGGAAAATTTACTCCGTACCGCCAGACTTACAAGCCCCCAGCGAAGCATCACATACCAACGGACTTGCACTCTGCAACGCACGTCTTCCTGCGCAACGACACCAGCAAGCCACCACTAACGCCCCCTTACACGGGCCCTTTCCTTGTGATCCGACGCAGTCCGAAAGCATTCCTCCTAAACATTCGGGGCAAAGAAGACTGGGTCTCCATTGATCGTCTAAAACCTGCTTATCTTCTGCCAGATGACCCGCCTACAGTTCGCCTCTCTAGATCAGGGCGCCCTATTTAACATGTACAGTATGCCATTTTTAGGGGGGGAGCCATGTACCAACCGTGTGTCACACAATTGTACATAATTCCTTTTGTATATATTATGCTTGTATCTGCGCTCTTCCCTTGCACTAAAACGAACATGAAAATTCACGTCTCCGGTTTTCCTCTGTGACATTGTCTGTCTTGTAAGCATGTTATGTCCTGTTGCCTTGAGGTTTTGTATATAAAGGAGAGTGTTCTATAATATTATAACTCAGTTGATTGCATCCTGCCTTTGATTTCACAACCTTCTCTCGGCCCGTCACAGACAGATAGACGTTTTACTGTTATTAGACTTGTTCTCTATCTTAATGTGTACAATACATTAATACTTAATCAACTATACTTTAAACTTTCAGAACTACGATTAAGATAAAACTAACGACCAATACTTATGAGCTATATAACCAATATGAAAACGTAATAGAAATTTCCACCCCAACATAAACTTAGTCAATTTAGCCATTCATATTGACATTAAAACAATAAGTTGTAATCAAAATGCATTTACCGTCAAAAGGAACCTGAATATTTTTGGGATAATAGTTCATACGTAATTCG
>NC_090725.1:328102633-328127633 GCF_036898095.1 Palaemon carinicauda | reverse complement strand
CTTTATCGGAAATGTGAAATAAGAAAATGAAATAAGACCATGAATCGAAAGACTGAGAACTCTCATACCGATATGTAAATTGCAAGTGCTACTTTGATTTGTCTCTTTTAGGAAGTGAATAAATTATCAAACTTCTTTCTTGTGTAGCATGCAAAAGTTTTCTTTTATAATCCCAATGTGATTCCAAGGTTGTTTCAGGTTATATTCTTAAGTTTTAGTATTTTTCGTGTTTTTCTTTTGACTTTTTATCTTTTTTGCTTGACCGTGACGTTGACCTTAGACTTTGACCTTCCAAAATCTACTCAATTCTAGCTTTTTACATAGCAGTTAATCCCTGCAAGTTTAAAATTGTGGCCAAGAAGCTGTTCACAAACAAACACACACACACCAGTAAACAAACACACATATAGGGACGAAAATATAACCTCCTTCCAACTTCGTTGGTGGAGGTAATTATAACGTGGAAAAATTTATAGATGAAATGAAGAAAGACAATCAAAGCAAATACAGCTTAGTGATAATCAATAGGCGAAGAACCTCCTGTGAACCTATACTAGCAAGGCTTCCCTAAGGACTTCACGGTTCCTGTTTTGTCTCCATTTACCTTGTCAGGAACTTCGGGATCGCGTCTCGGCAGAAAGAGGAAGTACATAGGGGCCTCTGTTAAGGTCGTGGGTCACCCCGTTACTGAGTGGCACTACTACTCTTTCACCGAGACAAATGATCCTTTCCAAACTGCTTTCTGCTACGTGGATAGATTCCCTCCAATTACGTGTCATCCTTCGGGAGTCTCCTAGGCCCCCTAACTCCCTCACCTACCTCCCAGTTACTTCCTCCCTCTCCTACCTCCTGTTTTACAGACTCCATCATTTGAAGAATGAGAGAATGAATGATTTGAAGTTCTCTGGCATCCTGACATCGAAGGTCATTGACGCCGATATCGTTTATTATAAATAAAGACTAAAAGAATATTCAATTAAAACCATAAAAATGCTAATTTCTGACAGTGTATCATTTAGTATAATCTTTTCATATATCAATAGTGATTCTGCAGATAATATTATCATTTATTATTGATTACAAAGATAGGACCCTTGAGATGAAAGAGAGAAAACCAATCACAGAATCTCAAGATTAACGTTAATCAACAAAGACGACAGACCTCCACTAAGCCTCGCCTCTGCTACAGTAGCATGGCGTACCAAGGGACACGTTATTTGTAGTTTTCTCTTAATTTGATTTAGCAGAAAACCTAAGATCATTTCAGGGTAGAGAAAGAAAGTAGATTAGATCTTGGTGAGGTGAAGAGTCACACTAATACTGAGTGGCAGTTTTTCTCTGAGAGTCAATTATACTTACGTAACCCTTTCTATAATTGGATAGATACCAATCCTACCTTTGGGGTCCACCAACCACGTACACTCCTTGGCCCTACCTTTGGATAGTAAAGAAATAACTTACTATTTGGATTTTCATTCATTATAGATCAATGTATGAGTCTTTTTATAGTTTATTTATGACATATTTGTTTTTGATGTTGTTAATAGTTTATATATGACATGTCTGTTTTGACGTTGTTACTTATTTTAGAATGATTTATTGTTAATTTGATCTCTTCATTTATTTATTTCCTTATTTCCTTTCCTCACTGGGCTATTTTTCCCTGTTGGAGCCCCTGGGCTTATAGCATCTTGCTTTTCCAACTAGGGTTGTAGCTTGGATAGTAATAATATTAATAATAATAATAGTAATCTGATAGCGACATATATATGAATTTCGACCTTGTCTATTTCATCTATCTAGAAAATATATTAAAAAAAATTCTTCTTTTAATGCTAGGATGTGGGACATCATCATCAGCCGTAACTAGCGCACTGCAGAACATTGGCTACAGACATATCCTTCCACATGCATATTTATATATTTATATGTGTATATATATATATATATATATATATATATATATATATATATATATATATGTATGTATATAGATATTTGTAATATATATATATATATATATATATATATATATATATATATATATATATATATATATATCCATATATATATATATATATATATATATATATATATCCATATATATATATATATATATATATATATATATATATATATATGTATATATGTATATATATATGTATATATATATGTATATGTCTATATATGTATATATGTATATATATATATATATATATATATATATATATATATATATATATACATATACATATACATATATATATATATATATATATATATATATATATATATATATATATATATATATATATATACATACATATACAGACACAAAATTTGAACAGTTATTAGTTTTTCCCTACTTATGCACCACCCAGGGTAATATATTCTTCCATCGTTATATCAAACTCTGGAGACCTTGTTTATTTGGATTAAGCCTCAAACCATGACTACACCCTGGAAATCAGTGTCTCATCATCTGGAAAACGTGTTCCCTTCAAAAAAGTCAGATGGTACCAGGTCAGTAGAAAGGGACTTGGGGAAAAAATTCATAGCCACAAGAGTTCGCTTCTCCCTTGTTGATATGTGAGTTCTGGGCTGGAGTATTGTCTTGCAGGAGTTAGACTTTTCTGGTCAGCATGCCTCGCCTTTTGAGTTTGATGGAGTCTTGCAATTTAAGAAGTAATGGTGCCTGTTTTGTCTCCATTTATTGTGTCAGGAACTTTGGGATCGCGTCGTGGTAGAAAGAGGAAGTACATAGGAGCTCTGTGTGTGTGTATATATATATATATATATATATATATATATATATATATATATATACACATATATATATATATATATATGCGTATATATATATATATATATATATATATATATATATATATATATATATGCATATATATATATATATATATATATATATATATATATGCATATATATATATATATATATATATATATATATATATATATGCATATATATATATATATATATATATATATATATATATATATGCATATATATATATATATATATATATATATATATATATATATATATATATATATATAAATATATATATACAATATGTACACATATATATAGGTATATATACATATATATATATAATATATATATATTTATATATATATATATATGCATGTGTGTATTAATAACTTTCCTTTGTATTATCAAATTGAAGACTAAAGTAAAAGAAAATAAGTTTTCCACTAACCTTAGTACCATCTACAGTACTGTTCGCGTATGTACCCAGGTATGTCACAGAGAGAGAGAGAGAGAGAGAGAGAGAGAGAGAGAGAGAGAGAGAGAGAGAGAGAGAGAGAGAGAGAAGAGGCAAGAAACGTGTTTACATGAAAGGAAAATTTACATTGTACAGTATCTAAGTGTTCCACTAATATGTCTACTGAGGACACTTATTCCTGCTTCAAATGGAGAGCTAGACAACAGAGTTGTGAAGATCAACAATTAATTCGTAATAATTACTTCTCAACATAGTATGTCACAGCTCTAGTAGTCAAAGAATGGACTCTTTTTTGGTCAACTTGAATCTTACAGACATGATCTTGCCGTTCAGTTCTACCCTTTGATAAGAATTATCACTTTATTCTCTGTACTGTCGAACTAGTATTGTTTCTACACAGTGTGAGAGCTTATTGTATATGTGTTTTCATGTGATCCTTCTCTCTGGCAAGGGTGACCATTACGTGAATTGATTGCATTGAATTTGACTGGTCAAGATCTTCTAAACATATTTATTTTAATTTGACAGACCCTAGTGCGGGACTAGTATTACCCCAAGGAATTGGTGAACTTGAATTTACGTTAATTAATAGCTAAGGTTAGTTCATGTAGTGTCTCTCCAGTCTATATTTAGAGCTTTTTCTATCTTATAGTATTTATAATACAAAGGAAAGGGTTCATGAGCAAATAGTTCTAAAAAAGTGAGATTTTGAGAGATATTATTGGATGTGATTGCAGCCATCATCATCTCATCTTACGCCTATTGACTCAAAGGGCCTCGATTAAATCTCGCCAGTCGTCCCTATCTTGAGCTTTTAATTCAATACTTCTCCATTCATCATCCTCATCTACTTCGCGCTTTATAGTCCTCAGCCATGTAGGCCTGGGGCTTCCAACTCTTCTATTGCCTTTTGGGGCCCAGGTGAACATTTGGTGAACTAATCTCTGTCGGTAAATGCAGTACCGAGTTTATTATATATTTTCAAGATTAGTCAATACTGTGAATAGAAAATAAGACTTTTAAGCATTACTTTGAGGCTGATAATACTTTTAGAGTGACTGTTGAGGATTATGAGAAATGGAATTAAGACATTTCAAAATGGAAAACCATCAATTGATAAGATTACAAGTGAAGTTTTGAAGTATCTAGATTGAGGGTTTCATCAATGTTCATAAGTTGACGACTCTCGATCTTTGTCTCCTTTTCTTTCTTTCTTTCTTTCTTTCTGTGTATTGAAGGTTTTTGGTTCCTGATAACGCACACAATAAAAAACTTTTATTTGATGTAAATCTTTTTTTTTTTTTTTTTTTTTTTTTTTTTACACGTGAAGTTTTCACTTTACATTTTCAAGGTTTTTGGTTCCTGATTACACACACTCAAAAAAATAAGATAAAATAAGTTTCATTTGACCTAAACTTTTTTTTTTCACATGTGAAGGTTTCACTTTACATTTTGAAGGTTTTCTTTATCGGGAAGGTGAAGTAAGGAAATGAAATAAGACCATGATTAGAAAGACTGAGAACTCTCATACCAATATGTAAATTATAAGTAGTACTTTGATTTGTCTCTTTTAGAAAGTGAATAAATTATCAAACTTCTTTCTTGTGTAGCTTGCAAACGTTTTCTTTTATAATCCCAATGTGATTCCAAGGTTGTTTCAGGTTATAATCTTAAGTTTTAGTATTTTTCGTGTTTTTCTTTTGACTTTTTACCTTTTTTGCTTGACCGTGACGTTGGCCTTAGACTTTGACTTTCCAAAATTTACTCAATTCTAACTTTTTACATAGCAGTTAATCCCTGCAAGTTTAAAATTGTGGCCAGAAAGCTGTTCATAAACAAACACACAAACACCAGTAAACAAACACACACATAGGGACGAAAATATAAGCTCCTTCCAACTTCGTTGGCGGATGTATTTGTAACGTTGAAAAAAGTATAGAGGCGAAATGAAGACAATCAAAGCATCAAATAACGTTAATCAATAGACGAAGAACCTCCTGTGAACCTATACTAGCAAGGCTTCCCTAAGGACCTCACAGTCCCTGTTTTTTCTCCATTTATCTTGTCAGGAACTTCGGGATCGCGTCTCGGTAGAAAGAGGAAGCACATAGGGGCCTCTGTTAAGGTCGTGGGTCGCCCCGTTACTGAGTGGCACTACTACTCTGTCACCGAGACAAATGATCCTTTCCAAACTGCTTTCTGCTACGTGGATAGATTCCTCCCAATTACGTGTCATCCTTCGGGAGTCTCCTAGGCCACCTAACTCCCTCACCTACCTCACAGCAACTTCCTCCCTCTCCTACCTCCCGTTTTATATTCTCCATCATTTAAAGAATGAATGAATGATTTGAAGCTCTCTGGCATCCTGTCATCGAAGGTCATTGACGCCGATACCGTTTATAAATAAAGAGTAAAAGAATATTCAATTAAAAGCATAAAAGTATATATGTTGTGAAAGTTAAATAGCATTCAGAAGACCTGCTTCTGATATAGATTTTAGAAAATGCCACTAGCATTGTACAGCACATCATGTCCAAGGATCTTGGCAAGGATGAACCTGCCATAACTACTTTTGCAGGTTTAGGGGTTGGATATGAAGTGGTCACTCTTACTATTTCTATGTATTCATTTATTTTTTCTAAGTAATCTATAGTTGGTTGTCCCAGTGAGGTATCTAAGGGGAGAAGGGGCAAAGGACACATTTTTTAAATGCCCCAGGTCCTATAAGAGAGTGGGGTACCAAAATAGGCCAGAAAATAAAATAAGATAAATATACATTTAAAATTACCACCTACTCTCAATTACTTTGTGACGGCGCCGAGTAAGGGTGTGAACTCAAAGGCAGATTGGAGACGACTGAGTTATATTATTGTGGAACACTCTCCTTTTATACAAAACCTCAAGGCAACAGGACATGACAAGTTCACAAGACAGACAATATCACAGAGGAAAAACCAGACATGAATTTTCATGTTCGTTTTAGTGCGAGGGAAGAGCGAAGATACAAGCATAATGTATACAAAAGGAATTATGTATAATTGTGTGAAACACAGTTGGTACATGGCTCCCCCCCTAAAAATGACATACTATACATGTTAAATAGGGCGCCCTGATTTAGAGAGGCGAACTGTAGGCGGGTCATCTGGCAGAAGATAAGCAGGTTTTAGACGATCAATGGAGACCCAGTCTTCTTTCCCCCGAATGTTTAGGAGGAATGCTTTCGGACTGCGTCGGATCACAAGGAAAGGGCCCGTGTAAGGGGGCGTTAGTGGTGGCTTGCTGGTGTCGTTGCGCAGGAAGACGTGCGTTGCAGAGTGCAAGTCCGTTGGTATGTGATGCTTCGCTGGGGGCTTGTAAGTCTGGCGGCACGTAGTAAATTTTCCCATGACGTGACGTATGCGCTGGAGATCGTCGGAGGAGGTTGTAGAAGGAAAAAATTCGGCAGGGACGACCAACGGGTCGCCATACACCATTTCGGCTGCCGAGACGTCGAGGGCGTCTTTAGGAGTGGTCCTTAGTCCCAGGAGGACCCAGGGAAGCTGAGTAAACCAGTTGCAATCCTTGCAGCGGGACATCAAAGCTGCTTTGAGGGTGCGATGAAAACGTTCAACCTTTCCATTGGCAGCGGGGTTGTAGGCCGTTGTCTGATGTAGGGTGATGCCCAGGAGATTCGCTAATGATGTCCATAATTGAGAGGTGAAAGTGGTTCCCCTGTCAGAAGTAATATGCTCAGGGATATCGAATCTTGAAATCCATCCAGAGAGTAAGGCAGATGTACATGAGGCGGACGTTGCAGTTTCCATGGGAATGGCTTCAGGCCAACGAGTGGAGCGGTCGATGACGGTAAACAGGTAAGGATGTCCTTGTGATGTGGGTAGGGGGTCTACAACGTCGACGTGAATGTATGCGAAACGACGCTGAGGTTGAGGAAAGGTGCCCACTCCTGAATCCATGTGTCGATGTACTTTGGAAGTTTGGCAAGAAGTACAGGCACGGACCCAATCCTTAGCATCCTTAGAAATGCCGTGCCAAATGAACTTTGCCTTCAGCAGCTGTGCAGTAGAACGGCACGAGGGATGTGAAAGGCCGTGGATGAGATCAAACACCTGTCGGTGCTTGGGAGCAGGAATCTAAGGTCGCGGTCTACCAGTACTGACGTCACAGAGGAGGGTGGTGTTGGAGTCTTCGAGGGGAAAATCCTCCCAACGGAGGGACGTGCAGGATGTTCTACAAGCTTGATACTCTGGATCCTGTCGTTGGGCTGCAGCCAGGGCGTTGTAATCCAATCCCAGTTGAACGGCAGCCAACGTGTTTCTTGACAGGGCATCGGCAACGGGATTCATTTTCCCAGGGACGTATTGGACGGTGCAATTGTATTCAGCCACGGCGGAGAGATGTCGGCGTTGACGGGCGGACCAGGCGTCAGACTGTCGAGTGAAGGCGTGCACCAGAGGCATGTGGTCTGTGCGAATGACAAAGGGCGTACCTTCTAAGAAATGGCGAAAGTGACGGACAGCCAAGTGCACCGCCAGCAATTCTCGATCGAAGGTAGAATAACCCGATTCTGCCTGGACAGTTTTCTGCTGAAGAAGGCCAATGGGCGGGGCGAGCCTTTGACCACCTGCTCGAGTACTGCACCAATAGCGACGTCGCTGGCATCGGTGAAGAGAAGGAGAGGGGCGTGTGGGATAGGAAAAGTGAGAGCCGCAGCAGTTGATAGGGCCTTCTTTGCATTGCAGAAGGCTGCTTCTTGAAGGGGACCCCACTTCAGGTCCTTTGGCTTGCCCTTGGGGGAGGCGTAGAGGGGAGCAAGAGTGGCGGCAATGGCTGGCAGAAAACGGTGATAATAGTTGATCATGCCCAAGAATTCCTGCAGAGCTTTGACTGTCGAGGGCGCGGGGAAATTTTGAACGGCTGCTACCTTCTCAGGGAGGGGATGGACTCCTTCAGGACTGATACGGTGCCCTAAGAACGACACTTCGTTGGCGCCAAAGGTACACTTGTCGTACCGGACTACAAGGCCGTTTTGTTGCAGGCGGTCGAGCACGATGCGCAGGTGACGGAGGTGTTCCTCTTTTGAGGAGGAAAACACAAGTATGTCGTCCACATAACATACACAGAAAGGGAGGTCCCCTAAGATGCCATCCATGAGACGTTGAAACGTTGCCCCAGCATTACGAAGGCCAAAACAGGAGTAATTGAAGGTGTATGTACCAAACGGAGTGGTGATGGCGGTCTTGGGGATGTCTTCTGGGTTCATAGGCACCTGATAATACCCCTTCAAGAGGTCGAGCGTAGAGAAAACCTTCGCTTTGTGCAGGTAGGAGGTTACATCGGCAATGTTTGGGAGGGGTTAGTGATCCGGTTCTGTTTGCATGTTCAGGCGCCTGTAATCCCCGCACGGACGGAGGGAGCCGTCTTTCTTCAGAACAATGTGTAAGGGTGACGACCATGGGCTGGAGGCCTTTTGGCAAAGGCCCATTTTCTCCATTTCGGCGAACGTCTGTTTGGCGGCTGCCAATCGTTCCGGTGCCAGACGTCTGAATTTTGCGAAGACTGGGGGTCTCGTCGTCTTGATATGGTGATAAATACCATGCTTGGCAGGAACCGTGGGCGTTTGGCGAAGTTCTAGACGGAAAACTTCCGGGTACGACGTGAGGAGGTGGGCGTAGGCATCCGTGGGTCCGCTGATGTGGAGAGCGAGGTTAGAGAGGGCGGGTTGAAGAGGTGTCGACAAGTACGAGTCTGCGTTGACCAATCGTCGGTTGGCGACATCGACCAAAAGGTGGAAATGAGAGAGGAAATCCGCACCGAGGATTGGCATTGTGACGTCAGCAACGAGAAACTTCCAATTGAATTTACCGTTTCCGAACGATAATGTGAGGTTCTCGTAACCGTAGGTGGGTATCGCAGATCCGTTGGCAGCTACCAAGCGGACGTCGGCAGATGTAGACATACTACGTTTTGCCTTGAAGAGTTTCCCTGGCAAAAGAGAACGACAAGCACCCGTGTCTACCAAAAATCGCACGCCCGTTCCTGCATCCTGTAAAAAGAAAAGATTAGAAACATCGGAGGCCACCGCCACAAGCGATGGCCTGCTTACACGTTTTTTGGCCACTGACAATCTTTGGCACATTTCTTCGCGGTTGCCCCGAATCTGAAGTGGTAGTAGCAAAACTGCGGCGGATGGGAGGTAGTAAGTGGCTGTAGAAGTTGTTCGTTGGGGTGCGAGCGATTGGTGGGTGGTGGGCGGCTGTGTCGCCGCTTCGGCACGTCACGGGGTAGGCGTGAAGGTCCTACGGCATTCATGTCAGCTTCGGTTGACGTTGAATAGGCATCCTCGTCGTCAGGGGTGGAGGCGTTGATGGAGGTCTTGAAGTGGCTGTCCATAAGGGCGTCGGCTTTGGTCAACAAGTCCTTTATGGGTAAACTATCGACATCGGGTATGGCAGCGCGTACAGGTTCAGGTAAACGGCGTATCCAAAGGGCACGAAGTAGGCTCACCTCACAAGGAGAGCCGTCTGCGGCAGGTTGAAGGCGAGCGATACTGGTCATTTCCCTGAGGGCAAGCGAAGCCCTTTGGTCCCCCAACTGTTGTTGCGAGAGCAGAAAAAGCTTTGCTATACGGGCGGCTGGCGACGGCGAGTACTGCTGCAGAAGGTATGATTTGAGGGCGTCATACGCTATTGGGGTGTCTCCTTGTTCACAAAGCCAGTCGGATATTTCTGGGAAGGTGTCCTCGGGTATCGCCGCGAGAACATAATCCGCTTTGGTGGTTGAGCGAGTCACGCCCCTGATACAAAAGGGGACTTCAGCGCGTTGAAACCAAGCAAACGCCTCTCCGGTGGCGAACGGTGAAAGTTTCAATGGGGCGGCCGCGGCGCCAACCGATGTAGTCTCCGTCATAGTACCAATGATGGAGGGGCGAGGGAGGTGGGGGTGGAAGGCAGTGGGAGCGTGTCGACTTCCGGGGTCACCAATGTGACGGCGCCGAGTAAGGGTGTGAACTCAAAGGCAGATTGGAGACGACTGAGTTATATTATTGTGGAACACTCTCCTTATATACAAAACCTCAAGGCAACAGGACATGACAAGTTCACAAGACAGACAATATCACAGAGGAAAAACCAGACATGAATTTTCATGTTCGTTTTAGTGCGAGGGAAGAGCGAAGATACAAGCATAATATATACAAAAGGAATTATGTACAATTGTGTGAAAAACAGTTGGTACAACTTACAGGGTAAGGGAGGGGGCTCTTGACTAGCCACGATCCTGTATGTTAATCAAATCTAATACTGATATAATGGTATGCTTTTTTTTTTGTTATTCTGTCTTGTTTACTTTCACTATGTTTACGAAAGTTAAAATTTTATCACGTATTTCTAACATATCATTGATACTCTTAGTTTAACAAAAAATATTAGTATGAATTCCATTTTTATTCTCTCTCTCTCTCTCTCTCTCTCTCTCTCTCTCTCTCTCTCTCTCTCTCTCTCTCTCTCTCTCTCTCTCTCTCCTTTTTTTTCTTTCTTTCCTTCTCTCTCTCTCTCTCTCTCTCTCTCTCTCTCTCTCTCTCTCTCTCTCTCTTTTTTTCTTTCTTTCTCTCTCTCTCTCTCTCTCTCTCTCTCTCTCTCTCTCTCTCTCTCTCTCTCTCTCTCTCTCTCTCTCTCTCTCTCTCTCAAGAATTTAAGTTTTTACAAAATATACTACATTTTAACATCTATTCCCTTGTGGGAATTAACATAGCCAACATTATTCGTTTTTTGCTATATTATACTAGTTTATTGCTATAATATACGATAATAATGATTTTAGGGTTAATGGCAACTTACCTCCTGATCCCAGATTCACTGACCTATTTCTATTTTTTCAGATTTGGAAACTCTTGTCTTAGTAAAACGCCAGCCTCAGTCCTCACAGAAATTGGGTAAGCAAACATAAACTTGGTGCATGATATATTCTGCTTAATTGTGATGAATGTCTCCTGAGATGACTATTGTTCTGAAGATTTTGTTGATAGAATTTTTGTTCAGATGGAAAATAAAATGCCATGAAGATAGATTACTTTTCATGGTATGCACTAATACATTAGAAACTTTTTTGGTTGTTCCCTACAATTATCAGAAGGTCGCACGGAAATTTACTGTGGTAATCAAGAATGCTTGAGTAGCAATTACCTCAAATTCGAGGTTTCTCGTATATATATCCGGATTTATTTTTGTGAATTAAGATTATGTTTCTGCTGATTTGCTTGTGGATTTTATAAGTTTTACAAAACTCATATAGGAGACATTTGCACTTTCCGAATTTGCCGAAAAATAGAGTTCTTTTTTAAATTGTCAAAAATGGAGTTCTTTCGGGAAATTTCAAAACTTGATTTCTTTCAAAAATTGTCAAAAATAGTTCTTTTTGAAATTGTCAAAAATAGAGTTCTGGATTATAATTTTGTTCTATGTGTTCTGGATTATAATTTTGTTCTATTTGTTCTGGATTATAATTTTGTTCTATTTGTTTAAATTAACAAAATAAAACATTAGTATATATCCACATTATTATAATAAAGATAGAGAAATGTCTTAAGAAAAATCTCTTGTACTTTTTAACTCAATTAGATGTAGGGTCATATTTAGTGTATTGTAGGAAATATAAAAAAAGATATATATAAAAAATAGAGGGAACCACAGTAGAGCCAAAACCTCCGAAGCTGCAACTTAATTCTTGACCTTTTGCTTGACTTTGACCTTGACCTTCAGCCTTAACTTGTATTACTTGACATGGATTTTCATACACTCAAATATAAACCAAGTTTGAAGTCTCTGTGCCAACGATGTCCAGATTTATGGCTGATTACATGAATTTGACATATTGCTTGACCGTGACCTTGACCTTCAACCTTGACCTTCGACCTTGACCTTTCAAAATATATTAATTTCCAGTTTTTTGTATAACAGTTAATCCCAGCAAGTTTCATTATTCTACGATTAAAATTGTGGCCAGTAAGGTATTCACAACCAAACACAAACATACAAACAGTGGCGAAAACATAATCTCCCAATTTCGTTGGTGGACGTAAATATACTATATAATTTTAAAAATTTCCTAATCAAACTAAATCCGGCAATACTGAAATTTATACAAATTATGTAATGCTATTAAGATGGCGAAAACATAGCCTCCCTCCAACTTCATTGGCGGAGGTAACGAAACAGTATAACTCTACAGTCCAACCTATTAGTAAAAGGGCCATACAGGTAATATTCTAATAGTAGCAACGAGTATTATATTCACGATTCCATTACCTTTGGCTGTATCCAAACCATTAACCTGAAATGGATTATGGCTTATTGGGATATGGGGTCACAATGCTTTTCCCCTGTTTATATTTTGCATGAAAAAGTCATTCAGAATAAAAGCGTATCCAGATCTATTTTAATGTTTATATATCTAGGATGTTGAGGAATATTACATTTCTGAAGAACTCGAGATTTCATTGCTTGATATCTCTCTTGTGAGGAATATTACATTTCTGAAGAACTCGAGATTTTATTGCTTGATATCTCTCTGGTGAGGAATATTACATTTCTGAAGAACTCAAGATTTTATTGCTTGACATCTCTCTAATGAGTAATATTACATTTTTGAAGAACTTGAGATTTTATTGCTTGATATCTCTCTGGTGAGGAATATTACATTGCTGAAGAACTCGATTATTTTATTGCTTGATATCTCTCTGGTAAGGAATAGTACATTTCTGAAGAACTCGAGATTTTATTGCTTGATATCTCTCTGGTGAGGAATATTACATTTCTGAAGAACTCGAGATTTTATTGCTTGATATCTCTCTTGTGAGGAATATTTCATTTTTGAAGAACTCGAAATTAATATATTAATTTATGAAAATATCTGAAGCTCTTTTATTGTTGAATATCAGGTAGAAACTTTTAGGGACGTTTTTGACGTTTAAGAAAATTATATCCCTCTCAGATATGCAACTATGAATGGAAGAGAACGCACTTTACAACCTACATATGCATAGCTATGCTTGCTAGTATATAGGTATATTTTGCATAAAAATGTAATTCAGAATACAAACGTATCAAGATTTTTAAAAAAAAAAAATTTCATTGTTTGAATATCTCTCTTGTGAGGAATATTACATTTCTGGAGAACTGGAGATTAATATATCAATTTATGAAAATATCTGAGCCTCTTTTGTTGTTAAATGGCAGATAGAAAGTTTTAAAAACTTTTTTCGAGCTTTGTAAAATATTGTATCACCCGTATGTCACACGATCGTACATAGTAACGACAATTCTCTCTTTTTTTTCTTTTTTTTTGTATATATTATCCTTTGTATCTTCGCTCTCCCCTCGCACTGACAGCAACTTGTATTAACCTATCTGCATACTTCATTGTTAACTGATAACAGAACTGGTTGCTGGTTTGACAAGAAATAGCATGTTTACATTTTGTGACCTTTTTACCGGGACCTAGTGTGTGTATATATACTCGGTGTGTCTATAATAAAGTTAGTTGCATTCATCTTGCCTTTGACTCGCAACCTACTCTTGGCTCGCCACATTGGTGAAAATACTAACATGCTATTGCTTGTCAAATCGGCATTCTGTTCTGTTAACAGTTAATAATGAAGTATGCAGACGTGTTAATACAAGTTGCTGTTAGTGCGAGGGGAGAGGGAAGATACAAAGGATAATATATACAAAAAAGAAAAATTTTGTTACTATGCACAATCGTGTGACACACGGGTGGTACAATATCCCTCACAGATATGCAACCATGTATGGAGGAGAATGCACTTTACAACCTACATAAGCATAGTTATGCTTGCTACCATATAGTCATGAGTAATTGAGTACAACGTCTGTATAATTTCACTTACATTTGCTCTAAACTAGTTGTATTCACCTATATACATTTGTTCTAGTTTCTCACTTGAATGAATCATCATAGGTACTGGACGTGTTCCATACACGCTCATACACTATAATGCTATTGTTTGTTTTTTCTATCTCAGGCTCTTTCCCACACGGATAATAGAAAAAGTCTGCCATTTCATATTTTTCATTGTTGGAATTTTCGTACCTTTATTTCCCTCAGCCGTTTGTATATGAATAAAGTAACTTAACATTCACCCCACTTTCTATTTTAGTCAATTCTTTTTAGTGAGGCATATTTGCACCGACTCGAAGTGGTGCACTTTTAGCTCGGAAAAGTTTCCTAATAGCTGATTGGTCGGACAAAAATACTTCCGACCAATTAGCTGTTAGGAAACTTTTCCGAGCTAAAAGGGCACCCCTGCGAGACGGTGCAAATCTGCCGCCCTGAAAATAATTGCCTATAGGACCTAACAGGTACTTCACAATAGATACAGTTTATTCGACTTTGACTTTCACTTGTGAATATCACTATTCAGTTTATGTAAAATAGATTTACTACCACCTAATATAATTTTAGAGATTTCAGTATGACATTGTTCCTCCATATAACTGGCACTAAATTTTACGCATTTTCATGTCACTCTGGTGTCTTCTCAATTTCTCCCATTAGTCATGTCTGACATCTTCAGGTATGACAGAAATATCGGTTATTGTTAAGGTTGTTTTACCCTATTGAAAACGTCCCTTTTAGCCCTTTTATCCCCAAGGTATGTTTAACTTTCAAGCACATTTTGCTATATCTATTTTTTAAATTGCTGCAACAGCCTTAATTTTTGTCATAGAGAGGTTAGGTTGGTCTCATTCTTTTAGAAAATGCCCAAAGTTTCTCATAAAGTTATCAAAAATATGCAAAACATGTAAATAACAGTGTTTTGCAAGAACGTACCGGTACGTCCATTGGGGATGAAAGGTCACAGTTATGCTAGACTGGGGTTTAAGACCCATTTAAGCTCACTAGTTTCTTGTAGTGTTTGCAACCTCACCATCCTTGTGAGCTAAGGATGAGTGTTTGGGGGAGCCTGTAGGTGTACCTCCTAAATCATCACCAGCTGGTACCTGGCCCTTCCTGGCCCTAGCTTGGGTGTAGAGGGGCTTGATTGCTAATCAAATGGATATATGGACAATTTCTATGGTATTGCCCTGCTAGGGCTAGCATTGTCACTGTCCCTTGACTCTGCCATTCATGAGAGATCTTGAAAGCTTTAAACAGTGATTCAGGGCAAACGACTCACTTCAGGGTGAATGGAAAATGTTGATCCCTCATTTATTACCAGCACAAATTATACTGTTGATGCCCTATTCCCTTAAAAATAAATTTTTTGTGAATAAATATCATCTATGCAGACCTTTTTCTACAGACTTCAAACGTGATTTTTTATTGTAAGTTTAAATATTATTATTAATGAAAAGATCTCTGTTGGAAAATATTAAAAGTTCTTTAACTATCGTGAATCTGCGAATAAATTATTGTATGTTTCCATATCATGTCTCAGAATTACTAAGCTCTGCTATTCGATATGTCTGGAATCAAGGGAAGTATGTAGATCAAAAGAAATTGAAAACCAAATCAGTTTTATAATTAAATTTTCAATGCAACAATAATACAACCCTTTCTTGCATGAAGAATATTTTCTTAGTCTTTAAAAATACGCTTTATATGATAGTATTTAATTAAAAAGTTTCCTAATCAAACCAGATCACACAATATTGAAAATTATAGAAATTGAATAGGTAACACCCAGGTTCATGTAAAAATCAAACCTTATAAAGTTATTCCTTAATCAAATTATAGCATAAGAAAAAAAGTGACCTTTGTTTATTCTACCCAATGTCAATCAAAACAGCCACATTACCAATAAAGTATTTTGAATTGATCATATTAACATTTACTCTCAAAATTATCAAGGATTGATTGCCGTGTATATTTCAATCATTGTCTCCCCCCAAGCTACAAGATGATAATTTCTGATCAGGAAGTAAATTAATGCATTTAACCTTATAAGTGGTTTAATAAGTTAGCTTTCATTCAATTTGTCCTTCAATCAGATACTCTGACATTTAAGAAAATGAGAAATCTTGATGTAACCAGAGATTTTATTTGTTTATCATCATCATCATCATCTCCTCCCACGCCAATTGACCCAAAGGGCCTCGGTTAGATTTCACCAGTCGTCTCTATCTTGAGCTTTCAAATCAATACTTCTTCATTCATCGGGTATTACTTTACGCTTCATAGTCCTCAGCCATATAGGCCTGGGCCTTCCAACTCTTCTAGTGCCTTTTGGAGCCCATTTGAAAGTTTGGTGAACAGATCTATCCTGGGGAGTGTGAAGGGCATGTCGAAACCATCTCCATCTACGCCTTACCCTGATCTCATCCACATATGGCACTCGATCAATCTCACTTATAGTTTTGTTATTAATCCTGTCCTGCCATTTAACTTTCAATATTCTTCTGAAGGCTTTGTTCTCAAATCTACAAAATCTGTAGGACATTGCTAATAATCAGGACCATTTAAAATCAATAAAAATATTACACTTTCAGACATTTATTACTGAAATACCTTTTTATATACATATCATCGTTATTTCAAAGATATTATATAGTAGTTTGAACAACATATAAAAAAAAAAACCTAAAAAAATTAAAGGTTAAAGACAAATCAGGGAATTAAGTTATTAACTTTGATAAATAATGACGGACGACCTACCTCCTAGTCCCATTTATATCTCTATTTCATTGACAGAAAATAGTGGTTGTTGTGATGGTTGATGTATGGGATATATGAAGGTTAAAAGTCTCTCAATCGATACTTCCTTCTTTTTTTTTTTTTTTTTTTTTTTATGGCCTTCAATGGACAGGTCTTCATATGACAGGTAAATTTCATATCTTTGATCTAGTTGTCATACTTTTTTGCGGAATTTAATTTTGTTTTTGGAAATTTATTCATTACATTATTATCATTATTATTATTATTATTATTATTATTATTATTATTATTTTTTTTTTTTTTTTTTTTTTTTTTTGAGCTCAAGCCATGTCGTCCTGATGGAAGTTCCTATAGGGTAGCTTCCTAGGGTATATTACAACTACGGCGATATTCCCAGAGAATTTACCTTGAGGTGCCCAGAATTCTAACTCCTGGAGCGAATATCCCTAATGAAAGGGATATCGCGACATATCAGAGGACGTATTCTTGACACGCCACATGGCAATCTGCACCCCAAACAGAGATAACACATCGAGGGGTCAATTCGCAAGAAACGAAAACGGGAAAGAAAAAGGGGGAGCCGCTCCCAAGGCTCCCTCTTCTCCAGTTTCGTAAGCGTGCCTGGCGCCAATCCTGGCGCCATCTGTATTCCTTTTTGCGTAGCTTAACAACTCGGTGTTTTTTCCTGTGTTTCTCGCAAATCTTGGATTTATTCTACTTTTCATGGCTTCTCCAACTTCGTCGGCCTCTGATAAGTTGTGTACCATTTCTTTTATGTATAAATGTAGGCTCTTGGTAAATTTTTATGTGATTAATAGTATTAATCTTTGTTACAAGAGCCGTTGCCTACCGGAGGCGTCATGGACGCTGTCGCTCGCTAGGTATGAGTTTTAGTTAGCCAGAGCGACATTCCCGGTTGTTTTGCTTTAATAAATTCTAGCTATTTAGCGTTACATAGGATTTCCTTTCGTGCTTTAGTATTATTTTCGCAAAGTATTCGCCAACTCTGGCCTACGCTAGGCCATGTGCCTAGTTGTTTGGTCCTAGTACTTCCTGATTGATTTTGGTTTTTCCGAGTGTATTAAAATTTTATTGAAGCTTTAGGCTGTTTTTTATACATTTAAGATTATGTTGAATATTTCCAAGATAGTATACAAGTGAGTTTCGGTGATTTAGGTAATCAATTCTCTTGGTGCCTAGGCTAAGTTGCTTATGGAACCTTAGTATACTTTCTCATACTCCCCGGTTGCTTTCTTTTCTTCGGAGAAGGTATGCAATCCCTTTCCCTCTGTTTAAGCCTTGGGCTTATCCCTAAGTGGTTTATCTGAATTAACTTTCGATAAAACTATACTGGGGTGTTACTGTACCTTCCTGTTCCAGTAAGTCTGGTTTCAAAGAGGGACAGAACAACAGAGTTTTTAGTCTGAGTCTGTGTTTGTCTGGCTTGGGGTAGAGTCTCCCTCGCTGGCCTGTCACAGACATAGGAGGCTTAACCTCCTTAGGTCACTACCGAAGGTTTCTGTACGAGATGATTCCTTCTTTTGTGATCTAGCAGACTAGTCCTTGTTGCTGTTCTCGGTGGGAGGATAAGATCCTTTCCCTGGGAGTAGCAACACCTTCCTTGCTTTGGTTCTTTGGGAGCTGGCAAGTATTGCTGGCCTCCCTCCTTGGATCTCCCTTAGGCTAAGATGAGTTTTCTTGGCTGCGGGTGATCCTTCACTAAAGCAAGGTTGGTAGGACCCTCTTTTGTCCCTTCCCCCTCTTTCTCCATAATGGCCTAGCCATTACAGTACTGTACGTCATTCTACATCTGGACCTAGGATAGGTTAGGATGTGCAAGGGTCTTCTGCTTTGAGTGCTGCCCGGACCTCCCTTGGTCCCTCATCCATGCCTGCCTGTAGAGCCAGACGGCATTGGTCAGGAAGCCTGAATTAGATTCTCCCCTTCCTTATATGCACTCTTTCGGATTGCCGGGCTTGGAGGTAGTTTACGCTCTTATCCCGGCATCCATTCTGTTTTCTCCTAGTGCTGTACCCGACCGGCTGCCGGCCTATGAGGCCGGCAGCCGGGCAGTCGTAGTTCTCTGGTTCTTTTGCTGCTGGCTGGGATCGGTTGTTTACCTTTGCCGGCCGGCTAATGTCAGCCCTTGTCTGCCGGTCGCTAGGAGCAGTGGCCGGCAGCCGGGTGCTACCTTGTGTAGCCGACATTGGCTGTTGCCGGCCGGCAGTTACTGCCGGCCGGTACATGCATTTGAACCATCGTTTTGCCGCCTTTTAGCTGTTAAGTAGTATACTTTAAAGCTAGTTAGGGTGTGTGCCGGCCGGCACTTCCTTCTATGCTGTACCAGTACTCTTCAGTATAACATATACTGTAAGAAGAAAACTATAGTATAAGTTTTGGTACAGCACTGTGTGTTCTAACACTTTTGTGTTGTCTTGCACAGCCCTTTGCTGTTGCCTTACAGATAAGAAAGTGAGTTCTTTCTTGTCTATTATCCAGGATTTTAAAATCATTGCTTAGGTGTGAGCTCCACCTGTTTCCTCTGGAAACTTATCATTGGTTATTCTAGAAGAGATTAACCATACGATTTTATTATCTGGAAGGCTGCAACAATTGGTTGTGAAGGAAACACAAGTGTGTCTTTCCTTTCTGAATTGTTATGCTAAACTGTGCATATCCAGTGATACGTAGTTCACTTGATACTCATGGAAATTTCTTCTCTCTACAAGAGGACCCTCCGAAGTGCGGAAGGGTTTTCTGCAACGTCCGCGGGAAGAACCTCTGCGGACATGAGTTTTGTAGGAGGCACGCAGCATGCGCTGTGTCCAAGGGTGATCTCCAGTATTGGGACCCTCAGGTATGTACCGTGTGCACTAACCTGATTACTGAGGCCTTTGATTCCCCTAGGACGGCGGAATCAAGGGATATAGCAAGGGAGAAGCTTCGTACCTGGGTAAGGGGCTTCCAGAAGAACACCTCTGGACCTTATCTTCCAAATGAGAAGATGAGGGCATATCTTTTCCCTAGGGCATCAGCTGATGCAGTGATTCCCCAGCCTCAAGAGGAGATCCCCCAAGTTCAGATCCAGGTGGATGCTAAAGTTGCGGTCGCTTTGCAAGATATCCAGTTGGATGACAGGATGTCTGATGTGGACGAGCGTCTGGAGGAAGATCTCCTGGCAGGAGGCCAGGATGAAGTTCAAGCCCCAGACATTGTAGAGGAAGAGGCCGACGAGGTGTCGGCTACTCCGGTTCAGATCCCGGAGCCTATTCCCTCAACATCGTCTGCTCTCCCATCATAGCTGGGACAGGCCCTCTCCTCCATTGTTGGAATGATCCAACAAATGCAGAAGGAGAATCAGGAGAAGGTGGCTGCAATGGAACTGCGGATGCAGAGCCTTGCAGCATCACATGGGCCCCAGAAAAGGCTCAATGTGAAAGACCTTCCCTTGTGCTCAGATGTTAACCCATGGAGGTATGCTGAGCACATGCCGATGACGACTGGAAAGATCGTCATCTCGGATAAGTTGGGTTCAGTTCCCCTAGAGGAGGTGGAATTCTGGCCCAGCAAGGGGTCATATCCGGACTGTTATGTCCGGCTGAGGAAGGAACCAGCTTCAAAGGAGGAGACAGAGCCGAAGGAGGTCATAGTGATGGACCATGCTAAGGCTCAAGCTTTGCTTTCATCCTCGATGAAAGAGAGGGGCTCCACGAACTCAAAGGTAGCTGCATTGAGTAAGAAGCTCCCTTCCTTTGTGTCCTCTCCTGCTAGAGCCTTCCCCTTTTTACAGAAAGGGTTTGCGGCTGTACTAAAAGCAGTCGAGGCCGGCAAGCCTTGCCCCTCCCTGGAGGAGTGTAAACCCTTGTCGCTGGCCCTGCCTATGGACCACAAAGACTGGAAGGACGTCCATCTTACCTTCTCAGTTGGGAAGTTGGAGGCTGATATTGCCGGACGTCAGTTCGGCGAGGACCTCCCTAAGCTGTCTGACTTTCTTTTGTGGAGAGAGCTCGAGTCAAAAGAAAGACTGGCTGCCTCAATGTCTCTTCAGACTACTCTTGAGACGATGGCAAGTGACCCCAAGGTCCATGAAATGTTCATGGTAGTGGCCAAGACTCATCTGGCCACAGTGACGAAGGATCTTTATAGCTTCGTCAGGGCGAGGAGAGCTTGTAGGGAGTTCGTGTTCACCTCGGCTAAGGTGAAGCACGAGCCAAGGAAACTAATCTCCTCCAACATTTGGGGCGAAAGACCTTTTCCTTACCGAATTGGTCAAAGAAGTTGTTGATAAGGCCGCCTCGGAGAATAGAAACCTTCTCCAGAAGTGGGGCCTGGCTATCAAAAGAAAGTCTTCCCCGGATGAGGGTCCTCAACCAAAGAGGAAGACTATGAGGACTAGGCTACCGTCTCGGCCAGCCAAGCCTCTTAGACAGCAACAGCAACTGCAATTGCCATTGCCTTCAGTGCCCCAGATGGTGGCACAAACCCCGACCACATTCCAGTGGGTACCCTAGGCTGTGTCGACACAGTCCACGGCATTCACCCCAACGTTCGAAGGGCAGTCTACTTCCTTTCGAGCAAAGCCTAGAGGAACAGCCAGAGGCTCGTCTAGGCGCCCCTCAAGGGGAAGGGGATTCAGGGGTGGTCGCGGTCAGGGAGGCAAGACCTCAGGACGGCAGTCCAAGTGAGATGATGCCGGTAGGAGGGAGACTTCAGAATTTTCAGTATCGGTGGACCTTCGATCCCTGGGCCCACAGCCTACTCAAGAACGGACTGGGCTGGAGCTGGTACAGCACTCCACCCCCGTGCCTTCGGTTTTTCCAACACTCCACCCCCGTTCTGGAGGAGTACGTTCAAGAACTGTTGGAGAAAAAAGTGATCCGAAGGGTGAAGTCCATCAAATTCCAAGGGAGGCTGTTTTGTGTTCCTAAGAAAGACTCGGAAAAGCTCAGAGTCATTCTGGACTTGTCGCAACTCAACAAGTTCATAGTGAATTGCAATTTCAAGATGCTAACACTGCAACACATAAGGACCTTACTGCCCAAGAGGGCATATTCCGTCTCCATAGACTTGTCAGACGCCTATTGGCACGTTCCAATGAACCGTCGACTCTCCCCCTACCTAGGGTTCAGGCTACAACGAAGACTATACGCCTTCAGAGCCATGCCATTCGGGCTAAATATAGCCCCAAGGATTTTCACGAAGTTTGCGAGCGTAGCTCTCAAACAATTACGCCTAAAGGGAATTCAGGTAGTAGCCTACCTGGACGACTGGCTGGTGTGGGCAGCATCCGAGACAGAATGCTTGCAAGCTTCCAGTCAAGTGATCCAGTTCCTAGAGTATCTAGGCTTCAAGATCAACAGAAAAAAGTCTCGACTTTCTCCATCTCAAAAGTTCCAGTGGCTGGGAATCCACTGGGACCTAATGTCACACCGTTTCTCCATCCCGGCGAAGAAAAGGAAGGAGATAGCGGGTTCTGTCAAGAGACTTCTACATTCCGAAAGGATATCAAGACACGAACAGGAGAGGGTACTGGGCTCTCTCCAGTTTGCTTCGGTGACAGACCCAGTGCTAAGAGCACAGCTAAAGGATGCAACCGGAGTTTGGAGAAGTTATGCATCAAACGCGCGAAGAGATCTGAGAAGACCAGTTCCGCTTCGGCTACGTACTCTTCTCAGGCCTTGGTCCCAAGCCAGACATCTAAAGAAGTCGGTTCTTCTTCAGCCACCTCCCCCGTCGGTGACGATTCACTCAGACGCCTCGAAGGAGGGATGGGGAGGTCACTCTCATCGGAAAAAAGTCCAGGGGACTTGGTCCAAGCTATTCAAGACCTTTCACATAAACTTTCTAGAAGCTATGGCAGTGCTCCTTACCTTAAAGAAAGTCTCCCCTTGTCACTCGATCCACATAAGGTTGGTGATGGACAGCGAGGTAGTTGTGAGATGCTTGAATCGACAAGGATCGAGGTCACCACCTCTCAACCAGGTGATGTTGGCCATCTTCCGATTGGCGGAAAAGAAGAAGTGGTACCTGTCGGCAGTTCACCTTCAAAGAGTCCGCAATGTGACAGCGGACGCTCTATCCAGGTTCACACCGATAGAGTCGGAATGGTCCTTAGACCCAGGATCATTCTCCTTCATTCTGAATCAAGTCCTAGAACTGCAGATAGACCTCTTTGCGACGAAAGACTACAAGAAGTTGCCCCTGTACGTGTCCCCGTACGAGGACCCCTTAGCGGAAGCAGTGGACGCGATGTCCCTCGACTGGAACAGATGGTCCAGGATTTATCTGTTCCCTCCTCACAACCTTCTGTTGAGGGTCCTCAACAAACTGAGATCCTTCAAGGGGGTAGCGGCAATAGTGGCCCACAAGTGGCCGAACAGCGTGTGGTTCCCCCTGGCATTGGAACTACAGCGGAAGTTTGTACCGCTACCAAATCCAGTTCTGACCCAGCGAGTCCAGAAGTCGACTGTCTGCGCTTCATTACAGAAAACCCGGACCCTGCAGCTCATGATTTTCTCTCCCTAGCGGTGAGAAAGCGTTTCGGGATTTCGAAAGCCAGCATAGACTTCCTAGAGGAATATAAGTGCAAATCCACTAGAAGGCAATATGAGTCATCTTGGAGAAAATGGGTGGCCTTTGTCAAGGCGAAGAATCCGCAGGAGATCTCGACACACTTCTGCTTATCTTTCTTCATCCACCTCCATGGTCAAGGGTTGGCAGCTAACACGGTTTCGGCGTGTAAGTCTGCTTTGACAAGACCCATTCTATAGGCCTTCCAGGTCGACCTTGGTAACGAGATCTTTAATAAAGTTCCGAAAGCCTGCGCTAGGCTCAGACCTTCAGCACCTCCAAAGCCCATTTCATGGTCTTTAGACAAAGTTCTTCATTTCGCTTCTCTGTTGAGCAATGAGGAGTGTGCTTTAAAGGATTTGACACAAAAAGTTATTTTCCTATTTGCACTCGCGTCCGGGGCCAGGGTTAGTGAAATTGTAGCCCTCTCAAGAGAGGCAGGTCGTGTTCAGTTCCTGGATATGGGAGAACTGAACCTGTTTCCGGATCCTACATTTCTCGACAAGAATGAGTTACCCACCAACAAGTGGGGTCCCTGGAGAATCTGCCCTCTGAAAGAAGATGCATCTCTGTGTCCAGTAGAATGCCTAAAGGTCTATCTTCGTAGAACTTCAGACTTCAAGGGTGGTCAACTATTCAGGGGAGAAACATCAGGCTCAAATTTATCTCTGAATCAACTCAGAGCGAAAATCACATATTTTATTCGCAGAGCGGATCCTGACAGTACACCCGCAGGTCACGATCCGAGGAAAGTTGCCTCATCCTTAAATTTCTTTAATTGTATGGATTTTGAACATCTCCGTTCCTACACTGGCTGGAAGTCTTCCAGAGTGTTCTTTCTCCACTATGCGAAGCAAGTAGAGGAACTAAAGAGATCTGTGGTAGCAGTGGGTCGCGTTGTTAACCCTACTGTTTAACTCTGCGAAGAACAGTGGTTTTAATTGGGACGATTAATTCCAGGGTGAGTGTGTAGTTACATACAGTACTAAAAACTAAGTGAGGGCACTGAGTTGCCCACGTAGACTGTTCCATTTCCAAAGGTGAACCTAGCATAAGTGCAGACATGTGTGCCGAGCGTTTTCTAACGCTAATGTGATTGATTTGTAATACAGACTTTTATGACTTTGATACCTCGGTATCTTAAAAGTGGCAATAATGTTTTTTCCTTTCAGATAAACAAGTTCTGTTTACTATCATACTTATGCTTAAAGTTTGGGTTATCCTCTTCTTATATATATATATATATATATATATATATATATATATATATATATATATATATATATATATATATATATATATATATATATATATATATATATATATATATATATATATATATATATATAATTGTTGTTAACCTGTCTATTTATTGCTTGTCAATAAACTTGTTCTTGAGAACCCTGCGTCTCCTTCACCTGTGTCAATTTATTGGTATAATTGAGCATTCATTCTATGTACTTTATCTGGGATAATTCTAATAGAATTGT
>NC_090725.1:328095133-328097633 GCF_036898095.1 Palaemon carinicauda | reverse complement strand
GGTGAATACTGTTTTGGGAGATATGATTTGAGGCCATCATTCTGTATTTGGTCGTTCCTTTGCTTGCCAGGGCAATTGAAAATATCTGAGATGGTATCGTCGAGGATCTTAGCAAGGGCATAGCCGGCTTTTCTGCTAGATGCAGATCTGAACCTCAGTTCAAAGACACCAGGCAAGTGTATTTCTACTAGCAAATGGCTGGAGTTTCACTGTGGTGAACATCATCAAAGGGTACGGTTTCGATGAGCTGGGTGACATCCCAGTTATACTTATCTCTCCTGGAAGAAATAAGAACTGAAAGGCCGTATCCACATTACTAACTCTATTTAGTGAGCATTACAAGTATTTTTATGCTCCCAAAAGGTCACGTAAATTTGTCGGTTGGCGTTAGAAAGGTACGTAAGGTTGACATTGTGATGGATATTGACAATATGATAACGGTGATGAAAATAGTCAAAATTAGCGTGTGTTACATTTAACGGCTTCTGTCGTTTAGGTTGATTGGAATCCGATGATGATTAATATGTGCGTTGCATGGAAGAAACAAAATATTCTTTTTTATTTATGTGTTCGTCAAAATATCTGCAGAAAATTAGTGGTAAAAAGAATATATTGAGGACAATGCTTGTTCACTTTCAATTTGGACATTTTACATTTTTTTTTCTTTAATATTTCTGATAACACCATAAAGATGCTGAACTTTCCAAATAAAATATGCACTATTAATAGACTTGAAACCAACGTTCATACCTCCAGGTGACATTTATTGAAAGAAATCTTAAGATATTTATAAATGTTACCGCACATCTCATGCAGAAAATTCTTTTTGGAAATGTCTGGGAGAACAAGGAAGAATCAAGGAATTATTACAAATACGAAAACATTTTTAGAATGGCAAGCCAACAAATCTGCAGGGAACAGTCTCCCCGGCTCCAGCGACAGGCCATATAGCCAAAAATCTCTAAAAAATATAGAAAATTATTAAAACTCTTGACTCTAAAAATACAGAACTATAACTGATTTCATTCTTCAAGTCTAGCATAAATATAGGATCCTTGTAAAAGCAGGGGATACCTTAACGTGCTCAAAGGAATTGTGTATCAACATAAGAAAAGCTGTAGTATTCAGGAGCACCACACTGGATTGGTCTGCCGTGAGCGATCAGAAGAAAATCTCCCATCACCAATCTGCACAGGCTAGTGTGATCATGGAAACTGGCCAAACCACAGACATAAATTGGCATGTGTGAGGCCTTTATCTTGCAGTTGACCTTTTAGTCAATGACTCCATCTATTGTTGTTGTTGTTGCTGTTGTTATAAAAGAGGAGAAAAGACATATACAGAGTTTGTTATATTAGTGATGACTTCTGGCTGTTGCAGAAGAGATATGAGACAGTTGAGAGAGTTATGGGGCCCTTTGACTGGCCAGACAGTACTACATTGGATCCTTCTTTCTGGTTACGGTCCCTTTGCCTACACACACACCGAATAGCCTGGTCCATTCTTTACATATTCTCCTCTGTCCTCATAAACCTGACAACACTGAGATTACCAAAAAATTATTTTTCACCCAATGGGTTACTGCACTGTAAACTCTTTAGCAGCTCTTCTAAGAGAAGGAAACTCCAAAATCAAACCATTGTTCTGTAGTCTATGGTAGTGCCATAGTCTCTGCACCATGGTCTTCCATTGTCTTGGGTTAAGGTTCTCTTGCTTGAGGGTACACTCGGGCACACTATTCTATCTAATTTATTTTCCCCTTTTTTTGTTAAAGTTCTTATAGCTTATATAGGAGATATTTATTCAAACGTTACTGTTCTTAAAATATTTAATTTTTCCTTGTTTCCTTTCCTCACTGGGCTTTTTATTTTTTTTTTTTTTTTTGTGAGGGGGTGTTGGGGGTGCTAGGAATATAGCATCCTGCTTTTCCAACGAGGGTTGTAGTTTAGCCATTAATAATAATAATAGTAACTATCCTTCAGAAGCAAAATTGCTCTTGTTTTGAAGTCTCCCATCACAATCAACTCGTGACCCCAAATCCTTCTTCTATCTTTATGGCCTTTATATTATGAACAATTCCTATTTTTGTATCCAAGGATTTTAAATAGATTGTCTTTTTTATTTCCATTGATATTTCTTTTATATAATTGGCTGTTGGGCAAACCTCAATTGTTACGGCTGGATAATTACGATGAAATATTAGATGCCTGTAAAATATATCTGGATTTTGATTACAGTTCACTGACGGATCAAACACTATTTTTCAGGGAAAATCCCTTTGAAGTAAATAAGGAATTTATTTTTCATTTACCAGTGATTGGTGAATCTCTCTCTCTCTCTCTCTCTCTCTCTCTCTCTCTCTCTCTCTGGCAATAGCATAGAAGAGTGTACGAATACTCAAACACCAAGACATATTTTTTAATATCATACATCTCTCTCTCTCTCTCTCTCTCTCTCTCTCTCTCTCTCTCTCTCTCTCTCTCTCTCTCTCCAAGTACCA
>NC_090725.1:328070133-328090133 GCF_036898095.1 Palaemon carinicauda | reverse complement strand
AAGGAATTTTGAAAATAGGGGGTATCATCATGTTGTCATGATATTTTCGTCTAAAACCTAAATTCCATCTAAAATCTCTTTTTCCTTTACAGATTACAGGTTTAAAGGTCTTATATGAGAGGCAAAGGACAAGAGCATAATATAGAGACTAATCTTTATATAAACTTGGAGGCAAGGGAAAGGAGTATGGCATAGAGACTGACCTATGTATAAAATCAGGGACAAGGGACAGGAGTATAGCATAGAGATTGGCCTATGTATGAACTCGGAGGCAAGGGACAGGAGTATAGCATGGAGACTGACCTATATATGAACTCAGAGGAAAGCAACAAGTGTATAGCTTAGAGACTGACCTATATGTAAATTCAGAGGCAAGGGACAGGAACATAACATATAGGCTGACCTATATAGAAATTCAAAGGCAAGGGACAGGAGTATAGCATAGAGAATGACCTGTGTATAAAGTCAGAGGCAAGGGACAGGAACATAACATAGAGGCTGACCTATATAGAAATTCAAAAGCAAGGGACAGGAGTATAGCATAGAGACTGGCCTATGTATGAACTCGGAGGCAAGGGACAAAAGTATAGCATAATGACTGACCTATATATAAATTCAGAGGGAAGGGACAGGAACATAACATAGAGGCTGACCTATATATAAATTCAAAGGCAAGGGACAGGAGTATAGCATAGAGGATGACCTACATATAAACTCAGAGGCAAGGGACAGGAATATAGCATAGAGACTGACCTACATATAAACTCAGAGGCAAGGGACAGGAATATAGCATAGAGGATGACCTACATATAAACTCAGAGGCAAGGGACAGGAATATAGCATAGAGGATGACCTACTTATAAACTCAGAGGCAAGGGACAGGAGTATAGCATAGAGACTGACCTACTTATAAACTCAGAGGCAAGGGACAGGAATATAGCATAGAGGATGACCTACATATAAACTCAGAGGCAAGGGACAGGAATATAGCATAGAGACTGACCTACATATAAACTCAGAGGCAAGGGACAGGAATATAGCATAGAGACTGACCTACTTATAAACTCAGAGGCAAGGGACAGAAATATAGCATAGAGACTGACCTACATATAAACTCAGAGGCAAGGGACAGGAGTATAGCAAAGAGACTGACCTGTATATAAACTCAGAGGAAAGGGACAGGAATATAGCATAGAGACTGGCCTACATATAAACTCAGAGGCAAGGGACAGGAATATAGCATAGAGACTGACCTACTTATAAACTCAGAGGCAAGGGACAGAAATATAGCATAGAGACTGACCTACATATAAACTCAGAGGCAAGGGACAGGAGTATAGCAAAGAGACTGACCTGTATATAAACTCAGAGGTAAGGGACAGGAATATAGCAAAGAGACTGACCTACTTATAAACTCAGAGGCAAGGGACAGGAATATAGCATAGAGACTGACCTACTTATAAACTCAGAGGCAAGGGACAGGAGTATAGCATAGAGACTGACCTACTTATAAACTCAGAGGCAAGGGACAGGAATATAGCATAGAGGATGACCTACTTATAAACTCAGAGGCAAGGGACAGGAGTATAGCATAGAGACTGACCTACTTATAAACTCAGAGGCAAGGGACAGGAATATAGCATAGAGGATGACCTACATATAAACTCAGAGGCAAGGGACAGGAATATAGCATAGAGACTGACCTATATACAAACTCAGAGGCAAGGGACAGGAGTATAGCATAGACACTGACCTATATACAAACTCAGAGGCAAGGGACAGGAGTATAGCATAGACACTGACCTACATATAAACTCAGAGGCAAGGGACAGGTGTATAGCATAGACACTGACCTATATATAAACTCAGAGGCAAGGGACAGGAGTATAGCATAGACACTGACCTATATACAAACTCAGAGGCAAGGGACAGGAGTATAGCATAGACACTGACCTACATATAAACTCAGAGGCCAAGGACAGTAATATAGCATAGAGACTGACCTATATATAACCTCAGAGGAAAGGGACAGGAGTAGAGCACAGAGACAGACCTATATATAAACTCAGATGCAAGGGACAGGAGTATAGCATAGAGACAGACCTATATATAAACTCAGAGGCAAGGGACAGGATTATAGCATAGAGACTGGCCTATATATAAACTCAGAGTCAAGGGACAGGACTATAGCATAGAGACTGACCTACTCAGAGGCAAGGGACAGGAGTATAGCATAGACACTGACCTACTCAGAGGCTAGGGACAGGAGTATAGCATAGACACTGACCTACATATAAACTCAGAGGCCAAGGACAGTAATATAGCATAGAGACTGACCTATATACAAACTCAGAGGCAAAGGACAGGAATATAGCATAGAGACTGGCCTACATATAAACTCAGAGTCAAGGGACAGGACAATAGCATAGAGACTGACCTACATAGAATTTCAGAGGCAAGGGACAGGACTATAGCTTAGACACTGACCTACATAGAAATTCAGAGGCAAGGGACAGGAGTATAGTATAAGGACTGACATATAAATAAACTCAGAGGCAAGGGACAGGACTATAGCATAGAGACTGACCTACATAGAAATTCAGAGGCAAGGAACAGGAGTATAGTATAAGGACTGACATATAAATAAACTCAGAGGCAAGGGACAGGACTATAGCATAGAGACTGACCTACATAGAAATTCAGAGGCAAGGAACAGGAGTATAGTATAAGGACTGACATATAAATAAACTCTGAGGCAAGGGACAGGATCATCCCATAGAGACTGACCTATATATAAACTCAGAGCAAGCGACAGGAACATAAAATAGAGACTACGCTTATATAAACTTATGATCAGGGCTCAAGTCCCCTCTTCACCCAAGTCTTGGCTAGAGAAGGTCATGCAATGGCTGCTAATGAATCAGCAGGTGACGTTGAGATTGTAAACAATGGTGAAAACATTTTAATACTTCTAGTTGAAAATTCCCACCCACGTGTCATGCCAAACGTTATCCATAAAATAACCTTAAGATAAATGATTTTTAATGTTGTAATAATATTCACTTCGAAGATCAACCAAATTTAATCAAATATGGTCTCGAAGATGAGAATTAAAGATACTATCAGAAGTTGTAAATTATCCAACTTGGTTAAACCTCATGAGCCTAAAACTAGATAATTGTCTTATACTATTTCCCTCATCTAACAATTTTTTTTCACAATAGGTTGGTAATCCTGATAAACATATAGTTTCCGTTTCGAAACTATCCATCAACTATATATATATATATATATATATATATATATATATATATATATATATATATATATATATATATATATATATATATATATACATATATGTATATACATATATGTATATTTATATATATATATATATATATATATATATATATATATATATATATTTGTTTTTATGTATATATATATATATATATATATATATATATATTTGTTTTTATGTATATATATATATATATATATATATATATAATGAAAAATGTGTGTACTTTTATATATTTTTATTACTTCATGATTACCCACTGTTATGTATACAGTAATTCAAACATTACAAATAATGCTATAAGAAGACGTTTGTGCTTCTTCCAGATTTTTCCCCTGTTTTACATTAGCCATTAGCATGATATATATTTTCTACGATAATATTAGGTATAGGGTTTAAATATCAGCATCATTGTCCCCCACTTTATTCTTAATATATTAGTACACAATTCTGAGGATTGAATTTTTGTAAAGCTAAGCTACTCATATATTTCCACCGTCTCAACTTTGTTTTATTCAGAATTCACAGACGGTATATCCTCTACATGTAGTAGTAGTACTAATAATAATAATAATAATAATAATAATAATAATAATAATAATAATAATAATAATAATAATAATAATAATAATAATAATTATTATTATTATTATTATTATTATTATTATTATTATTATTATTATTATTATTATTATCATTATTATTATTATTATTATTATTATTATAATAATAATAAAGTATATAGAAAAGGACTGATTACACATTGGTCATTCGTCTTTCATATGTTTGCAAATATTTTGAAATAAACCTATTTCGTTCTCAAATATAAACCTATTTCGTTCTCAAATAAAATATTTGATGGTAGACTTGTAATAGTTTATTTCTCTGTGGTTTTAATGATGAAAACTATGTAATTATTATTATTATTATTATTATTATTATTATTATTATTATTATTAATAATATCATTTTATTTTTATTTTTTTTACTTGCTAAACTACAACCCTAGTTGGAAAAGAAGGATGCAATAAGCCCAAGGGCTCTAACAGGAAAATCATACAGAATTTTCACTTCAAAATCATATACTAAACACTTGGCTTTGATTGGTCAAACAGTGCTAAAAACTATCTATATGTTTTCAACATTAATTTTACTATATCGGATCATCTGCCAACACATTTTCTAACATCTGAAGATCAACATTCTAGAACAATTAAATAGATTGTAAATTCGATGGAAAATTAGTGTCAATATATTCGAATTTTTACCCCTTTATCAAAAGACTCACAATAGCTAAATTTGCTAAGGTATTTTTGTGTCTTTGTTAGACAATTGAATATCACATTCGGGAAAACAATAAAATCTTATTATCCAAACCATAGCTAAGAAAAGTCAGTTATATTCATATATGAAATATATTAACTCAAAATCAATACATATTTCTGTTAAGCCTTTTTCCAAAATATGTGGGTTTCCTTAATTAGAATCTAAATATGAATATTATATTCGGGAAAACTAGAACTACCAAAACCATAGCAAGGAAAAGTCAGGTATATTCATATATGAAATTTATTAACTCGAATCAATGCATATCACTATTCAGCCTTTTGACAAATATGAGGAACTTCTTAATTTGAATTTAAATGGTAATGTTTAAGAATTATTCCAATCATAGCAGGCCAATAATTCAAATATTAAATATATTAACTTAAAATAATGTATATCACTATTTAGCCTTTTGACAAATATATGAAACTTCCTTAATTTGAATTTAAATGGTAATGTAAAACATATTTTGATCATAGCAGGTAAGTAATTCATATATGGAATATATTAACACAAAATCAAAGCATATTACAATTCAGCCTTCTGACAAATATATGGAACTTCTCAATTTGAGATTAAATGGTAATGTTTAAAACATATTTTAATCATAGCAGGTAATTAATTCATATATGAAATATATTAACTTGAAATTAACGCATATCACTATATGAAACCTCCTTAATTCGAATTTGAATGGTTATATGTAAAACATATTTTAATTATAGAAGGTAAGTAATTCATATATGGAATATATTAACTCAAAATTAAAGCATATCACCAATCAGCCTTTTGACAAATATGTGGAGCTTCCTTAATTTGAAGTTAAAAGGTAATGTTCAAAACATATTCTAAACATAGCAATTAAATAATTCATTCAAATAACCATTATAATTCCAAACATTATTTCTCAAACTACCATTGATACTTATATAACCAATATGTCCCAGAAAATTCTTCAATTCCTCTAAAATAAACAGATATATGAAACTGCTCTAATGATATTGATGATATCAGACTCTCTGAATTAATTATAGGTTTTCTCAGTAGTGGTAGGAATAGTGGTAGATGTAAATTCTGTGGCTGTTGTAGAAGGGATTGTTGTAACTGTTGTAGATACAGTTGTAGTGGGGGTTGTAGTGGCAGAGGTGAGTGGTGCAGACGTAGAAGAGGCAGTACTAGTTGTGGTAGGGGTAGTGGTAGAGGTACTGGTAGGAGTCGTGGTAGTAGTAGAGGTACTGGTAGTTGAAGGTATGGTTGTAGGGGTGCTGGTAGTGGTAAGAGTTATGGTAGATGCACTGGTAGTGGTAGGGGTACTAGTAGTGGTAGGGGTACTAGTAGTATTAGGAGTGGTGGTAGATGTGCTGGTAGTTGTAGGGGTACTGGTAGTGCTAGATGTGCTGGTAGTGGTAGGAGTACTGGTAGTGGTGGATGTGCTGGTAGTGATAGAGGTACTAGTAGTGGTAGGAGTGGTGGTAGATGTGCTGGTAGGGGTACTGGCAGTGGTAGATGTGCTAGTAGTTGTAGGGGTACTGCTAGTGGTAGATGTGCTGGTAGTGGTAGGAGTACTAGTAGTAGTAGGAGTGGTGGTAGAGGTGCTGGTAGTGGTAGGGGTACTGGTAGTGGTAGATGTGCTGGTAGTGGTAGGGGTACTGGTAGTGGTAGATGTGCTGGTAGTGGTAGGGGTACTGGTAGTTGTAGGAGTGGTGGTAGATGCACTGGTAGTGGTAGGAGTACTAGTAGTTGTAGGAGTGGTGGTAGATGAACTGGTAGTAGTAGGAGTACTGGTAGTTGTTGGAGTGGTGGTAGATGCACTGGTAGTAGGTGTACTGGTAGTTGTAGGAGTGGTGGTAGATGAACTGGTAGTGGTAGAAGTACTGGTAGTTGTTGGAGTGGTGGTATATGTACTGGTAGTTGTAGGGGTAGTGGTAGATGCACTGGTAGTAGTAGGAGTACTGGTAGTTGTAGGCGTGGTGGTAGATGAACTGGTAGTAGTGGAAGTACTGGTAGTTGTAGGGGTGGTGGTAGATGTACTGGTAGTGGTAGGAGTGGTAGTAGATGCACTGGTAGTAGTAGGAGTACTGGTAGTTGGAGTGGTGGTAGATACACTTGTAGTGGTAGGAGTACTGGTAGTTGAAGGAGTGGTGGTTAATGCACTGGTAGTGGTAGGAGTACTGGTAGTTGTTGGAGTAGTGGTAGATGCACTGGTAGTAGTAGGAGTACTGGTAGTTGTTGGAGTGGTGGTAGATGCACTGGTAGTGGTAGGAGTACTGGTAGTTGTTGGAGCGGCACTGGTAGTTGTAGGAGTACTGGTAGTGGTAGGAGTGGTGGTAGATGCACTGGCAGTGGTAGGAGTACTGGTAGTGGCAGGAGTACTGGTAGTGGTAGGAGTACTGGTAGTGGTAGAAGTGGTGGTATATGCACTGGTAGTGGTAAGTGTACTAGTAGTGGTAGGAATTGTGGTAGATGTGGTGGTAGTGGTAGAGTCAGTGGCAGATAAGCTGGTTGTGGTAGGGGTAGAAGTGGTGGTAGATGCACTGCTACTGGTAAGGGTACTGATAGTGGTAGGTGTACTAGTAGTTGTAGGAGTGGTGGTAGATGAACTGGTAGTGGTAGGGGTACTGGTGGTAATAGAGGCACTGTCAGTGGCGGTGGTAATTTCAGAGGTACTAGTAGTGGTAGGGACAGTAGAAGAGAGGCTGGTAGTGGTTGGTTTAGCTGTAGAGATACTGGTAGTGACAGAGGTACTGTCTGTAGTAGAGATTGAGGCAGTAGTAGGTATAGGGGTTGAGGTACTACTACTGGTAGTGGTAGTTATACTAGTAGAATTACTGGTAAGGTCAGGAGTTCTAGTAAGGGTACTGGAACTGGCAGGTGAAGTATAAGATGAACTGGCAACTGTAGGAGTAGTGGTAGAGCTACTGGTAGTTGAGGATATAGGGTCAGAGGCTTTGAAAGTAGTAAAAGTAGTAGTAGTGGTAGAAGCGTCAGTTGAGTATGCTTGCTCAGAGGTAGCGTTTGAAGCCGTAGTGGATACTGATCCTCCGGTGGAGCTACTGATAGTCGAAGGAACAGTTGTAGTCATAGTAGAATTACTGGCAGTAGCTGTAAGGGTACTGGCATCAGTTGATGCTGTATCAGTGACTGAGGCAGTTGTAGTTATAGATGTGTCAATATTGGTGTGAATAGTAGTGAACAGTGGTGTGAATGATGTACTACCTGTGGTGACTGGTGTAGTATTTGTTGATGCAGTGGAGGTAGTGGAGAGATTACTGGTATATGTTACAGATGTAGCTGTAGATGAAGAAATGCCAGTTGTTGTATCTTTAGAAATAGATTCTGTCGACAGGGAAATGTTTGTGCTCACAGATGTAAGTACAGCACTGGTTGGTTCAATTTCCTTTGAGATTGTTGTTTCATTCATAGTCGTTTCAGAATCGTAGGCTGAGGTGGACATAATAGATGAGCTTGAAGGATTTGCAGTTGAAAGGGTTACTACATTCATGGCCCCTGCAAGATAAGATATCTTTGTAGACATCTAACGTTATTATTTTCCTATAACTACTTGCTAAAATTCAAGTATATTTTTTTCTTTTAAGGCCATAAATATTTATCAATTAAAGCTTTGTAATCCTGAATCAATTTATTATAGAAAATATTAGAAGTATTGCTTTTAGTATTTTACACAAAAAAAATCATGTGATATTATAAGTGCTTCCCTAAATCAAAATTATTTACAAAAACTATAAATTGATTAGTCAGACATTAAAAGGTAAACTATAAATCATATCCAATTAAGCATAATGATTTCAGTAAATGAGTTGGATGTCCAAAAACCAAAGGTAAATTCAGAGTCTGTTCTTACACCAATTCAGAATGAAGCTAGAATACTTCCCTATAGAATAAATAGAGGCAATACGCCAAAAGAATAGATTTCTAGAATTCCTCGTACAATGTCAAGCAAAGGGGTAGGAGACTTATGTAGGTGACTAGTAAGGAATCGCAAGTTATACCTCGGCACTACTCATGAAGTGGACAACATCATTACATCCGTATATGTATATATATATATATATATATATATATATATATATATATATATATATATATATATATATATATATATGTATATATGTATATATATATATATATATATATATATATATATATATATATATATATATATATATATATATATGTATATATGTATATATATATATATATATATATATATATATATATATATATATATATATATATATATATATATGAATTCTCTTAACGACCTCGGGATCAGAGCCCTGGGTGAAATCACACAAAGACAATAGCTTCTGACCGGCCGGGAATCGAACCCTGGTACAGGAAACTCGTATGAACAGTGACGTACTACTTGACCACGAAGAAAGATATGTCTTATTTGAATATGAAAAACACGTCTAAATGAGCAAAATTTATCACACACACACACACACACACACACATATATATATATATATATATATATATATATATATATATATATATATATATATATATATATATATATATATATATTCCCACCGTTATATCTACTTAAGGGGGTCATTTACCCGATGTGCCCTATACAAAGCCTTCTTTTAAAATTATCCTCTTCCACCAAACCTCTTCTCTCCATATCATCCCTCCTCTTATCTCGCCATCTAATTCCCTGCTTCCCTCTTGATCCTTCCCCCTAACATTTTTCTCCCAATCCCTCCTATTTCGCTCCCCCGCTCATTAATCCTCAACGCGTATCCATTCCTTCTGAAATTATTTCATTATTCTCCAATCTTTCAAAAAGTTATTTTCCCATAATTCCTTTCAGCATTCTCATCGGTGTTATCTCAAGCCTTGTTACCTCTTTTCGTCTTAGAGCTCACGTTTTCGATCCATATAATAACAACGGTCTTATTACTGTGCTGTATATCTTGACTTTTAGTTTGACCTCTATTTCCTATCACGTACCATTCCTGCTACGGCCCCTTACTCTCCCTTTGACTGATTTCATCCTTTCTCAACTTCAGCCTCAAATCCTTCCTCCCGATTAATAGTAGATATCAAGTACCTAGGCTAGGTTAGGTTAGGTAGGATTAGGTTAGGTTAGGATGGATTAGGTTAGGTTAGATTAGGTTTGGTTAGGTTAGATTAGTTTTTCCACATGTTTTAGAACCAATCCTTTGCTTCCATTTATGACTCTCTTTTCTCTACCTTCCTTACTATTTCCCATAACCTCATTTTTGTATACGTTCACTGTCAAGCCACCCCTCTACAAAAGTTTCCTGTTACCTTACAACCCTTCTCAGTAAGTCTTTTATATATATATATATATATATATATATATATATATATATATATATATATATATATATATATATATACATATATATATATATATATATATATATATATATATATATATATATATATATACAAGTAAGAGCTATATATAGTATCAAGGGAATGTATTCCTTATAATCACAATAATTATTGTCCATGTCTAATGTTTGTGCTTTTTTATATATATAGGACGACAAAACTTTCAGAAATGGATAATAATAATAATAATAATAATAATAATAATAATAATAATAATAATAATAATAATAATAATAATAATAATAATAATAACTGATCGTCTACAATAAACTTCTTGAATTTCTTCGTAGCCGAAGACTTGATAATTTGTACATATATTGATAAAATCGTTCGTTTTATTTGGTAGAGTTGTAAACACCTATATCCTAAATGAATATATAAACACAATTACATTTATAGTCATATAACCAGATACAAATATGTTTTTCATATGCGCGATGATATAAATATAATCCCTCTTGGAACTGTTCAATACGTCATCAATACGTTAACGTTCAAGTACTTCTTCCCGTTTTCTCTCAAAACAGTGTTTTGGTGGAATCAGTGAAGTGTGTTTGGGAAGAACTCTGTTTACTGAGTGAAGAAAGCTCCAGGAATAGTTGCGAGAGTCAGTATCTCGATGATTCATTGCTTTAGCGGATTACTTACATTCTGTGAAAAAAGGATTTCGCAAGATATATCAGCCACAAGAAGGATTTTTTTAACAATTATCAACTTGTAAATGAATTGAAACCTCCTCACATCGATATCTGAGCACTATCTTTGCAAGTATTCAACAAGATATCTTTAGTAGTTAGGCAATAATTCTACATATTATTGACAAAGAAGCAGAGAAGATGGTATTATAATTAAAGCATCAAGAATGTATTTCATAAAACTGTACATCCCTAATGTTGGAAGTAGCTGGTAAATGTTTACCCTTGGTAAACGTCATTCCAGTTCCCTATCTAACCTAACAACCTAAGTTATGTTCTGGACCTAAGCTGATGTGGTACGAAGAGCAGTTACTCGCCATACATTGCAGTGTTTTTAACTAGTATAACCCTACGGAAATAAGGACAAATGTGTACGATTATGCAAATCCAGTATTAATCAAGTTCGTTCCATCCTCAATCGGATACAGAAAGTGACTGTCTCCTCACAGTTTTTGGACGATTTATAGTCAACACAGGAGTAGCTTCGAACATCCATAACACTGAGGTTAGTTTATCAATAAGAAGAGTAATTGTATCATGTTTTTATAAAAGTGTAAAAATAATATAGTTGGGTTAGGTTAAGTAACTATTAAGAAATTGATAGCTGCATTTCTGTAAGTCTTTGTCAATTCTTTAGAATGGTCAATTACATATGTATAAATATGACAGGCAGTTGATAAATTGCGTAATTTTATCTTGTGAACTATTATTTCAAACACTTTTTTTCGGTGAATATAAGAGGTTAATTTTCAATAAATAAGTTTTTGGTTGGAGTAGGAATACAGTATTTAATGAAATATTAATTTCAAAGATTTATATTGATATTACTCTTAAATTTCAATAATTGTTCAATTATTGGCCAGTGAAAAGCAAGATTTTTTAGTATGATAAATGTAAATGTATCTTGATTCAATTATTCTAATTTTGTATCCCCCATTTCCTTGATCTCCCTGGACCTCCACACGCACGTGCAATTTTTATTCATTTTTTGTGTATTAAATATCGCATTGTTATTTAGGCCATAAACTAATAAGTTGTTTGGGATTTTATGGGGAAGCTAGTTTTAAAAGAGACCATAATTTGATCCAAAATTACATAAATATGTACATTTTGCGAGAATAGATTGTGACCGAGATATTTTAACCAAACATTGAAATTAGTAGAAAATAGTTAAAGTTAAGAGACTCCTCTTTAACGGATAAAGATAATTTAATGTTGGTTAAACTGGTCTTCATTGGTGTGCTAGTCACGGCAACAGATTCCAGACTAATTTGCTGTGAGCAATCAGTCGAAAATCTCACACCATCACCAATCTACACTGGACAGTGTGGTGATGTAAACTGGCCAAACCCCAAACATGAATTTACATGACTGAGGCCTTTATCCTGCAGTGGCCTAGAAATAGCTCTATTTTGAAGTTGTTGTGATATATATATATATATATATATATATATATATATATATATATATATATATATAGTATATATTTGTTGTGTCCATATCTAAACAAAAAGCGTCAATAAAAGTCAAATAACTACCAAAAACCACTTTTATGAATGTTGGAAGCAAAATATTATCTTTCAAACACTACAGTTCAAAGAATTTCCAAATAGAAGATTAGCGGTTCCTCCGTAGGTGGAAAATATGAGGAGGTTAGGTAAGACTAGTAGGCCTATACAAAATCATTAGTTCTGACGCAAATACAAACCTTCGTCCTTTACATAGGAGGAGATATAACAGCAAAGCTGGAGTACACCACTGTTAGAATTTGTTTAATAACGCATAAAATAGTGGCTGGTAGTTAGCGATCCGGAGCCGGCCACTCTTCTTTGAAAGCCATCAATCAGAACAGAAAGTTCCCACTGGCTAGAGTTGTGGCAGACAAACTAATAGTTTTTTTTTTCTAACGTATTAGAAATCATGCATGTCTTCAATGAGATTGCCTGCAGAGATGTTAACATGCGGAGTTTTCTGATCATAAATACAGTGCCTTCTTGAGTAGGAAGGAGAGGAATTCTCACAATTTCTCCCTAGCCTGCAGAGGATGCTTCTGCAGTCAAGCTTTTGCATGTGACAAGCATTGGGAGTGGTCACTCTGGCGGTGGGCAGTGTAGAGCAGGAGGATGAGGATGAAATCTGTCTAAAATGGATTCCTAACCTTCCAGGACATCCTTGAAGACAATGAAATCCTTACTTATCCCTCTGACCTACAATATGCTACCCTTTGATCCTTCCTGTTCTGTTTCCTCTGAAAGTAGTTTGGTTAGGAGTAGGGACACCTTAACATTAGGACAAACTTGATTGGATGAAGACCTTCCCGTTTCCCCCTAGTGAAACTGGAGGTGCACCGTGCTGGGTGGAGTCCCTCTGACAGATTGATGACGCCCTGCAGGTTTTGTGGCCAATTTGTTATTGTTAGGTCCTCCTTCTAAGGAGGAGTTAGTGCAAGTGCTTGCTTTGAAAACACTATAAGAGCGTGTTTTTGCTCTAGAAATGTTATCAGCTAGTCTCCATTAAGAGCAGAGAGAAGAGAGTCTCTCCTTCTCAGGCTCATATCTTCAAAGCAGACAACTTTCAGCTCTCTGTTGATCATGTCTCGAGGCAGCTGAAGGAGCATATCTAAGACTAGCATATATCCAAAGAACCCACTCTTTAGGATGCACGTTCCTATGGCAGACCTTGTTGTAGGCAAAGAGCATGTCTCCAAACACACTAGCATGAATACCTACTCACCCTCATCGGAACGCACTAACTCTTCCGAGCTTGCGCGTACACAGGCACCTCAAGATCAACCTGTTGCACAACAATGCTCTTGGGTTGCCATCCTGCTCATAGGGGTAAGAGTTCTCACACAACTGAATGTAATAACTTGCCTGAGCGCACACATAAGGTTCCTCACCAGCTTCTTCTTGATCCCTCCTCACCTGAGCGTACACAAAAGGTTCCTCGCTAGCCTCTTCTTGATCCCTCCTCACCTGAGCCCGACCATGTGAGATAAAGAACAGGTGACCTATTTCGCCAAAGTTTGCCTAGCAGATGCACGCTCAACCCAGAAGCACCTCACCCTCTCATGTTGGTGAGCAATGCTTGGGCGAGGCATTCAAGAAGTAGCTCACCTGCCCTCTTATCTCTAGCTGGCCAAGCTCTCATTGGTGAGGTACGCAGTCAGGCTTAGTTGAGGAGGATGTCAGGCAGTCACCCCAACAAATTGTGCACCATTGAGGTAAGTTTCACCTATGCTCATTATTCCATTGGAAGTACCACATAATCCTGGGGTGTGCACTTCATGTATGGGTCATCAGATGGATAACCCTCTTGTAGGGTATCCTTCACCAGAGAAAGCTAGAGCACACACACCACAATTTTTGGGACTGGGGCATTGTCCCCAATCAAGTTAAATGACCACCACAGTCGTGACACTCGGTTTCAAGTGACATCTTTACCAGGCAATTATCATTCTCAAACCCAAATTGTTTTATATCACCCAGGCAGGTAGTCTTCATCAAAGTCTATACCTTATGGCCTATAGGATTTGACCAAAGCTATCCCTCTCATCGGAGTTGGAGATGTGCGAGCCAGACTGTGCAAAGCCCTCTCCAGAGCGGGACAAAATCCATTCAATTCAAGAGTACCCTAATGATGAAAAGGAAAAGAGATAACCATTTAACCCCCTCTCCCATTTTCTGAGGGCTCATTACTCAAAGAAAGGAGGGAACTTGGGAGTACCCCCAAATAAAAGATCGTCCAACAAAGTAATGGACCCTTGAGCTTGCCAGGACATCTAGGGCTTGAGATATACAGGGCATCCTAGACTGAGTACTGTGAATAGACTCTCTCTATCTTGCTCTTCTCTCGTGTAAGAGGAGCGCGAGACATATCCTTCATTCGACCCCTTCGAGACCATCTGGGTATGGTATCAGAGATGAATGACGCCGATTTTAACCTTGATTCAGACTTGTCTAATAGCAGCCTTCCATAGACAGCTGGACCTAAGGACCTAGATATGGAGGAGAGCAAGTCAGAATAGACTTCATTGCTGATTTTAGTGTGCATTCACAAAGTGAATGGCTCTAGGAAGTCCCATTTCTCTCCTGCCAAGGGGAGGAAAGCAGCCATCGATAGGTTTTGCCATGCACCTTAGGGCACCAAAACTCGTCTAGAGCTTAGCTGGTCAAGTAATAGACAGGGTCAATGCACAGGTCTCTGCTAGAAAGGATTCCCTAAATGCGGGGAGATCATCTATATTACTCAGTATTTCTTGCACCAGAGGAACTATTGTTAGGTCCAAGAGGCTTCTCTCTCCCCATTAACTCTTAACCATGCAGTTGTCACACTGACCTTAGGTGTCGTTGTTGACTAGCTGGCTACACAGGTCAATACTTTTCTCAACATTGGAGATCATGAGCAAGGAGAGCAAAGTAATGGCAACTCTTTGGACAGCTTCCTGGACTGACCATTGGTTATTCGCAGTCGTGGTTTTAACCAACATACAGGACTTCACAGACTCTGATTAACAGAAAGACCACAAGAACATTTCTTGATGGGGGTCAGAGCTGTTGAGTTTTTGACAAACTAAGGTATGGACCAGTGGGCAAACTAGGTCCTGAGGAGGTGCAATGCTGTGGCCTCCAGGTTCCAGAAACAGATCAGCCTGCAAGACATTCTAAATCTGTGAATCATGTCAGCGATAGGTCCTATTCTGTTTCTAACAAAAGGGATTGAGGCATTAACCAAGGAGCAGAGGCAGGCCAGTCAGGACTTGATTTTGCACCGGGTGGTGTCCGTTTGTTGGCAACAGCTCGTCTTCACATCCGACCAGGCAAGATCATCTCCTCTTGCTAGGCAGATGCATAAACCTGTACCAAGGAATGCCCCTCACACAGCCCCTTCCAACATGAGGTGGGGAGAAGACCATCAGCCCCTTTAGAGGAGGTTGGATCAAAGCAGGGAAAAAAACAAGGCCAGCAATCCTGCATTCCTCCCACTATGCCACCTGTGGGAGGATGCCTGAAATCCAAATGGAAGAGGCTGTGGTATTAAAGAGCAAAACAGTAGGCTTTAGCTGTTCTTTATTCCAAATACCTACTGCTTCCTCCAACTCGACCACCAGAGACTTCATCATCCTATCACTAGCAATGATCGATGAAGGACTTAGCCCTTCAGGCAAAAGTTCTGGCGATGTTGAATAAGGTCACTCGCTAGGATGTCGATGACTGCTCCCTAGGCGTCTTCAATTGACTCTTCCTTATAGAGAAGGGATCTGTAGGCTGGAGAACTTTGTTCGATATGGAGACCACAGCTACAGTCAGGCAGGCGATCAGACATTTAGAATTTATAAAGATAATTAACCCCAAGGACATATACTTCCCGATCACAGTCTATCACACCTCCAGAAATTAGCTTCGCTCTGTAATGTGAATAAAGTGGACCAGTTTTTAGTCCTTTGTATTGGTTTTTCTGCACTACCACAAGTCTTCACCAGTGTCTTTATGTTGGTATTAGCATGGACACACGCCAACAGCTTTCGTCTCTTACAATGTGTAGACAATTAGTTGATCCTTTCTGATTTGGAGAAAGACCTTCACAGAGACGACTTCTCTCGTTCTGCAATGATCTACTGATCGTAGTGAATTGGGAGAACTCAATCCTAGTGCCTAAAAAAACAAGACATTACATCGTAACAGACATTGACACAATCCTCAGGAAAGCCTTTCAGTCTTAGGACTAAGTAACACGCCTATAATAGGCAGCACTCCCTTCCCTTCATCGGCCCCATCTGGCAGCTCAGAAATGACAAAAGTTGCTGGCACATCAAGTCTCCCTTGAATGTCTCGTTCAGAACGGTCATCTTGACCCGAGGGTCTTTCAATTGGAGTTGATGAGACATCGGTCTCAACACATTGATAAGGATGTAGAAGATTCCAAACACAATCTGGAATGGTGATAGAATGAGAAAAACTACCAAAAGACTCTCCTCTCCTGATGCCTTTTTTTTGTTCATCAACACGTCGAAGGAAGGTAGGGTAGAACACCACCTACAATATCTGTCATTAGGACAATCGTACGACAAAGAACCTATTTGCAACCTCGCTAAACCGGAAACTCATGCTATACTCCTCACCAGTGCTAGGCCTAAAAGCTACTGTCTGTATTTATAGTTGGACTAATCACCTTGACAGTATCTGTTTTTAGTAGAATATAATTATGTAGACAATGGAGTTTGATTAGTGAAGATTTACCATATGCTAACATGCAAAATATATTTCATAATATTTGATTGATTTTGCTTTAAAAAATAGTATAGCAAGGGAGAGTTTTAATGACAGACATAAATAGAAGAGACTTTTTACCCTTTTTAATGAAGGTGTAGTCCTTGCTCTCTACAAGTGAGGTCCCTGTTCCAATCTTAGCCATCAAACACAGAAGTCTGTCCTCTTTGCCTGTGGTCAGAGTAGCTGCTATACAGTCTGGTAGAACCTGGCAACGCACTTTACACTCGCCTGTTTAAGTAAAGGGAGAAGATTAGGTTAAATTATGAAGATATAAGATTTCTGAGTTTGAGCTAAAAAAAATCACCACCATTATAGATTTATATTTATATATATATATATATATATATATATATATATATATATATATATATATATATATGTGTGTGTGTGTGTGCACATTATATATATATATATATATATATATATATATATATACATATATATATATATATATATATATATATATATATGTATGTATGTATGCATATGTATATATATACTTTATATATATATATATATATATATATATATATATATATATATATATATGTGTGTGTGTGTGTGTGTGTATATTTGAATGTATATATATATATATATATATATATATATATATATATATATATATATATATATATATATATATATATATATAGATAGATAGATAGATAGATATATATATACATATATATATATATATATATATATATATATATATATATATATATATATATATATATAGATATATATATATATATATATATATATATATATATATATATATATATATATATATATATACATACATACATACACATTCACTTGAATAATCATAAACACGTATAACCTTAGATTTAAGTGAACATCGTTTCATATTCTCTACCATTTACTGGACGCCGTTTCAGAGCTGGACTATATTCCTCGTTATTTATGCGTGGTCGCTCGGATACGTCCTCTTTGAATGAGAGGCCCAAATAAACTGTGTATCAAAGTGTCTTTCTGAATATATAAATGTTCCACGTAACGCAATTTGCTCATAAGATCAACAAGAGATTTTTACTTTTTTAGTGGGGTGTAATTTGGAGTGAGGAGTAATACAGAAATCTCCTAAAAATCTGTATTTATCGTATTAAATTGCATTAATATATTTTGTCCTTTATTGCTGCGTGTTTAATAGTTCATTAGGCAACCAGTTTCCCTGTTGCGATAAATAGTATGAATGATTTATTTGATACGACTATCTACCTAATTCATGTTGAAAGTCAACACTAATTATTTATAAACCTCCTTAGCCATATATGTAGAGGTAGATGTAGATATAAATCCCTTTCTTGGCGGGGATACCTTAGCTTCGTGAAAGTGTGTGCGTATTGCCAGAATCAGGAATTCTATATTAGTCAGAGCCAACTATACTATCTTAATTTGCTGTGAGTGATCTGACAAAAATATCCCGCCGTCACCAATCTGCAGTAGGCAGTTTGGTGATGAAAAATGGCCAACCCTAAGATAAGAATAAGGACATGTCTTAGGTCTTTGTCCTGCAGTTGACTAGAAACGGCTGCATTTCTTGTTGAATACTTTACTTTACTGGCAGATTTTCTGGTCCTGTACAGCAGGGGAACCCTACTCTCTACAGGACCTCCAGTCATTTTATCATGTTCTTTTGAAAGCTTTTAACATTTCACACGGCACATCACTAGTTTATTGTCAAACTCATTATCGAAGCGCTCAGAAAATAAGAAAGTTTTCAGTTTCTTCTTGAAAGCCTTAATATCTTCAGTCTTTCGAATGAGTAGTTTGAGCTCAATGTTTAGTCTCGGGGCCGCTTATTTAACGGCTCTAGAGCCTACAGTGCACATTCATATAGGTTCCAATAACTGAGACCATTTGTAACTATTCTCATGTTAACAGGATTCGTTATCTGCACAATATATAGGAATATTCTTAGATATTTTAGCAACCGAAAATGATTCTAGACCAAAGCTTCTGGTACCCATTTCTAAAGAAATGTCGAGTTTAGTTTCTAAAAATAATATCTCTAAAACAAATATATACTAGAGCGACACTCAGTAGAACGCAGACCTCCGACGCGGCAGGTTATTTCTCGACCTTTTGTTCGATCTTGACTTTTGACTTTAACGAGTAACGATTGGCGTGGATTTTCATGCACTCAAATATGAACTAAGTTTGAAGTCTCTGTGACAACGATGTCCAAACTTATGGCTGATTACAGGTATTGGAAATTTTGCTTGACCGTGACCTTGACCTTTGATCTTGACCTTCGAAAGTTTAATCCTTTCCAGATTTTTGCATAACAGTTAATCCATAAAAGTTTTATTACTCTGATTAAAATGTTGCCAGGAAGCTGTTCACAAACACACTCAGAAACACACAAATAGCGGATAAAACTTAACCCCCTTCCAACTTAATTGGCGTAGGTGCCGAGACAATTTTAAAAGAACAAAACAGAAACATTGAACAAGATGTTTTGGGAAGGTAGAGTTCAGTAGCTTTTTTTTTTCTCTCACTTATATCTATTATTATATTGCTTCCATAACAGAAAATTATAATAGTTTTGTTGTTTTGCTTTCAGTCCTAAATGTACATTTATGCTTTTTCTATTTAGTTTAAAGTAAGCTTGCAGCAATAGAGAAAATATTAGGAAATCAAAACTTGTTTTCCGTCCTGAAACAGTTTTGTTGTACACAGAAAAACCATTAGTGGAAAATCAGAGGCAATAAACCTGCATTAAGGCTTGGAAAAAAAGGGGAATGTTTTGATTGCCCTTCGGGAGAATCTGTGAAAGAGAATACTATAGGTTAGATAAGATCAAATTGTAATCATTAGTACCTTGAGAAATGCTTGAGTATAAATAGTATAAGTGGAAAACATCACTCAAATGACATGGTGCCAGTGAATTAAGGTTTCTGGAAGCATTGTAAACGGTATAGAGGCTCCCTGGGCAAAGATCTGCCGGTTATCTCAGCCCTCTGTCGTTGAGGGTGTGCACTAGGT
>NC_090725.1:328057633-328065133 GCF_036898095.1 Palaemon carinicauda | reverse complement strand
CTCTGGCCGTAAAGTAAATATTACTTTTCGAGATAATTGCGGTTTTGTGGCAGAGCTGTGCCTCTACCGGACCCGCCATTTTATGGCGTCGTTGTTGTTATGCATGCCTTATTTAGTTAGCCACAACAACGCTTCCGGCCTTATTTACTAATCGAATACATTAGTTTATTTAGTCTTCATAGCTAGGAACTTTTATATCGTGTTTCGACGCTTTTTATCGGTCATCGATTGACCTCATACCAGTCGGCTTCTATAGCCCCCAGGCCAGAGCGCCTGTACATAAGTGTTCATGCATGATTTTATTAGTGATCCTAGACTAAGTTATGAAGATAGGGGCATTATTTTACAATGCTTTCGACCGTGATGCAATGTTCTTTCGCCTTCAGGGACCATATAGGGGATAGGTTAGTTAGTGTCTCTTTCTAACCTAACCTACTTGTAGGACCCCTATATGCTTCCTTCATCCCCTGCCTTGGCATTCCCTCTAATTAGCCTTGATTCCCTTTCTGAGTAAAGGGATCAAGTGTCTAATGGAGTATTTATCGCCTCTCAGTCCTCCCTATGGGAATGAACCCCCCTTAGGGTTGCGTCCGAGAGTGAGGTTAGGCTAGCCCTACCTCTATGGCTAGGATTAGTCTATGACTATCCTGCGATAGCGATATGTCTTCTACCTTCCCTAGTTCAGGACTTTTAGCCCTGCTCTAGGTTAGGTTAGGAAGGTTTCTCTGTTCCCTGCTGAAACTGTACCCATGCACCGTTTCAGCCGATCTGCCTTATCTTAGGTTAGGGAGTGTCCTCCCTTTCCCTAGTGGCCGCTCTGGTACAGAAACCCTTCCTTGGAAGACTTCTCTCTACTCCCCTCTCCACCTATCTCTTGTATAGCCTAGCCTATGCTTAGGTTAGTCTATACCCACCTGTCCCCTGTCCTACAACTCCTCCTTAGGGTGGAGTAGTAGGGCTACCCGAGCTTCCCTGTGCAGTCCGCTCTGGTACATATACCCTTCATAGTGTCCTATGGGGTTAGTCTCTAGATGTGTTCTGCATATGGGGGGCTCCCCCTCTTTGGGTGTCCCCTAGCCCTCCCTTGGGCTACCTAGCTCCCGGTCCTCTGTGACCCCTGCTCCTGGATGATAGAGCCTGTCTCTATCATGGGTACACCCTCTCAGGGGGGGATGTCCGGAGTCCATGACTGAACTTCCTGCATCCCTCCCCCCCCCCTGTCTCTCTCCCTATCCGGGTGCTGGTCTCTTGCCGCCTCCACTGTCAGCGATACCCGCCTCCTACCTTGGTGACTCTCCCTACCCTTGCCGCCAGCCCCCTGTGTGCCGGGGGACTGCCGACTGCCGCCGGCTCCTACCGGCGGCTCTCCTCCCTCCTAGCTTGTCGTCCGCTCGCCGGTCGGCCGCCGGAGTTCCGGCATCTATTGCCGGCAACCCGGTTCCGCTATACATTGTCCCAGTCACCAAACCGGCATCCTCCGACTGCCGGAGCCGCCGCTCCCCTGCCGGCGTGCCGCCGTTGTACCGGCGGCCGCCACCCTGGTATACTCTTGACTTACATATTGTCTGTCTTGATGCCAGAAACTCTGTCGGAGCGACCTCCGGCATGCCGGCGGCTTGCCGGAAACCCCCGGAGGCGTCAAGAATACTTGCACCCCCTTCTTCTAGCTATCATATGATACTGATAGCCCTATACCGCAAACAGATGGACTGTTTCCACTATTAAGATCAATACCTTGGTACTGTTCTGTTAGGGATCATGCTGTCTCTTTGCACTCTTCTAATTCCAGCATGCTGCGTGCATCTTTGCACGGCTGGTTGCCGGAAGCAGTTACCTTAAAAGGAGGCCCTCTAGCCCCTAGTTTGGGACCGAATGATCTCGGTCCCAATCTTACCCTTGGTTTTCCACGGAATTCCATTGCCCTATGGAACTCTAAGGAATACTATCCGGTGCCTTCGGTCTCGGATTATCCAAGGACAAAGCTTACGGTAACCAGCCGGGCGAGATGCATGGAGTATGTTCTCTTTACTATTTCAATCTCTATGCATCACACCCTTCTTTAAGTTAAAATTAATAATTAATATTAACTTAGTTTAAGAGCCATTCTTATGACTCCCCCATACTCATTTTCTCTTTCTTCCACAGGAGGAGCAGATGAAGTGTGACTTCGCCTTCTGCGCTGTGAAACGCCCGCAGTTTTACGGGCATACGGCTTGCAGGACTCACGCCCCTTGTGCCGACAAGAAAGGGGATCTGAAGTTTTGGAATCCACTGAACTGTACGGTATGCCAGGCTCACATGACTGACGCCTTCCATAACCCTCCCTCAGCGGAGGTCAGAGACATTTCTCGTGAAAAGCTACGCAAGTGGGTGCGTGGCTTCCAGAAAAATGCCACCGGCCCTTACCTGGCCACAGAAGAATTGAGGTCCCTCCTGTTCCCTAAGGCCTCCCCTGATTCAGTGGTACCCAAAGACGTGATTCCCATTGTCCAACTTACAGTGGAACCTGATGTTGTCATGGCTCAGTCCATGCATGAGTGTCGCCTGGATTCCGGAGATGACGAACAGATGTCGGATGTCTCGGAAGACACCGAGAAGACGCTTATGGCTCAAGGAGCCGAAGATGACGAAGACAAGGTGGAATACGCCGAGTCGGAGCAAGAGGTCGCTCCTCCGTCCATCCCCCCTCCTACTCCTACACCGACGGAAGTGTCTATTCCGTCTACCTCCTCGACCCCGGATCCCTCTTCTTCCACTCAAGAATTGATCCGACTGATTAGAGCCGTCATGGACGACCGGTTGAAGGAGAATCAGGAGTCCATCAGGTCCATGATAGGATCCAGAGAACCGAAGAGGATTTCGGTTAAGGATCTCCCCGCTTGCTCACATGCCAACCCGTGGAGGTATGCTGAGCATATGGTGATCGCGACCGGCAGGATCTTTGTCAGCGATAAGATCGGCACGGTCCCCTTGGAAGACGTGGAGTTCTTCCCAAACTTTGAGGCCTACCCGGACTGTTACGTCCGTCTGCGCTCTGAACCTGCCTCGAAGGAAGAGACCGAACCGAAGGAAGAGATAGTGTTCGATCTCGCAAAGGCCCAGGCTATGCTAGCCAACACATTCAAGAGTAGGGGCTTTACCTGCTCTAAGCTTCCGGCCCTGAGCAAGAAGCACCCTACTTATGTCGCACCTGAAAGTGCGATTCTTCCATTCCTGGAAAAGGCCTTAGCTGCGTGCCTTAAAGCTGCGGAAGAAGGGAAAGCCTGCCCTGCACTGGAGGAGTGCAGACCCTTCTCCATAGTAACTCCCCCTGACGCTCGAAACTGGAAGGATGTCCAGCATACTTTCGTCGTGGGAAAGCTAGATCCTGACGTCGCCGGACGTCAGTTTAATGAAGACCTCCCTAAGCTCAACGATCACCTCCTTCGTCGGGAACAAGATACGAAGGAGAGGATCGCAGCATCCTTATCTCATCAAGTCCAACTTGAAATCATGGCCTGTGACACCAGAGTACCAGACCACTACATGGTACTCTCCAAATCCCACCTGATGACCGTGATGAAGGACTTGTACCACTTCATAAAGGCTCGGAGAGCCTGTCGTGAATTCGTGTTTGCAGGTGCTACCGTGAAACACGAACCCCGGAGGCTGATTTCCTCCAACATCTGGGGTAAACACCTCTTTCCCTCTGACCTCGTGAAGGAAATCACCGACAGAGCCGCCACGGAGAATAGGAACCTTCTCCACAAGTGGGGCATGTCCAAGAAAAGGAAACCCTCTCAGGACGACGGACCTCAACCTAAGAGGAAATCCCAAAAACAGAAACCCCAGCAACGTCAACAAAGACGTCAGTTTCCGGGACCCGCTACCTCCCAAGTGGTTGCCCAACCATAACAGACCTTTCAATTGGTCCCCCAACCGGTGTTGTCACAGTCACCGGTCTTCACCCCTGCTTTCGAGCAACAGTCGACTACCTTTCGTCCCAAAGGTAGAGGCTCATACAAGGGTGCAAGCAAAGACGCCTCTCGCCGTCCCTCCAGAGGCAGAGGAGGAAAGGGAGCTAGCGGCCGAGGCAGCAAGCCCTCGGGACACCAGAAGCAATGAAGTGCTTCCGGTGGGAGGAAGACTCCGCCAATTCCAGGATCGTTGGACCTTCGATCCCTGAGCACACAGCATCGTCAAGAAGGGTCTAGGCTGGAGTTGGACTCAACCACCCCCAACCTTCCAGCAATTCTTCCAACAATCAACCCCCCTTCTGGAAGAATATGTCCTAGATCTCTTGAACAAGAAGGTGATAAGGAAGGTAAAGTCCACCAGGTTCCAAGGGAGACTGTTTTGTGTCCCCAAGAAAGACTCCGACAAACTCAGAGTCATTCTGGACTTATCCCCCCTCAACAAGTTCATAGCGAACGACAAGTTCAAGATGCTGACTCTTCAACAGATAAGGACCCTTCTGCCTCGAGGTTCCTACACGGTCTCCATAGACCTGGCGGATGCCTACTGGCACGTTCCAATGAACCATCACGCTTCCTCCTACCTAGGATTTCGACTCCAAAGGAAAAGCTACGCCTTCCGGGCCATGCCCTTCGGCCTCAACGTGGCCCCTCGGATCTTCACAAAGCTGGCGGACGCCATAGTACAACAGCTCCGCCTCCGAAACGTCCAGGTGATGGCCTACCTCGACGACTGGCTAGTCTGGGCTCCATCGCCCGAAGATTGTGTAAAATCTTGCAACAAAGTCACCCAGTACCTAGAACACCTGGGATTCAAGATCAACGAGAAGAAATCTCGCCTCTCTCCAGCTCAGAAGTTCCAGTGGTTGGGAATCCACTGGAACCTTCAGTCACACCACCTTTCCATCCCCCAGAAGAAAAGGAAGGAAATAGCAGGGTCTGTCAAGCAACTGCTGAAATCCAAACGCATTTCAAGACGCCAGCAGGAACGAGTTCTAGGCTCTCTGCAGTTCGCCTCAGTGACAAACCCAGTGCTTCGCGCACAGCTAAAGGATGCCGCGGGAGTCTGGAGACGTTCGGCATCCATCGCTCGAAGAGACCTCAAGAGACGGCTTCCAAACAGACTGCGACTTCTTCTAAAGCCGTGGTCAGAAGCAAAGGCCCTGAAAAGGTCCATTCCTCTCCAACACCCTCCTCCATCACTCAACATCCACACGGACGCTTCGCTGGAGGGTTGGGGAGGTCACTCCCACCAAAAACAGGCTCAAGGCACCTGGTCTCCCCTGTTCAAGACGTTCCACATAAACATCTTGGAGGCCATGGCGGTCCTTCTAACCCTAAAGAAGTTATCCCCGCCGCCCTCGATCCACATCCGTCTAACCCTAGACAACTCGGTGGTAGTTCGTTGTCTCAATCGCCAAGGCTCAAGATCGCCCCAGATAAATCAGGTGCTTCTCCCAATCTTCCGTCTGGCAGAGAAGAAGAAGTGGCACTTGTCTGCAGTTCACCTACAAGGATTCCGCAACGTGACAGCGGATGCTCTATCTCGGACAAACCCGATAGAGTCGGAATGGTCTCTAGACGCAAGATCGTTCTCCTTCATCTCTCACCAAGTCCCAGAACTTCAGATAGATCTCTTTGCAACGAGCGACAACAATCAACTTCCTCGGTATGTGGCTCCGTACGAGGACCCCAAAGCAGAAGCAGTGGATGCCATGTCACTGGATTGGAACAGATGGTCCAAGATCTACCTGTTCCCCCCCACCAACCTTCTGTTGAAAGTCCTCTCCAAACTGAGAACCTTCAAAGGGACAGCGGCCCTAGTGGCTCCCAAGTGGCCTCGGAGCAACTGGTACCCCCTGGTCCTGGAGCTGCAGCCCAAGCTGATCCCTCTCCCGGGCCCAGTTCTCTCTCAACAAGTACAGAAGTCGACTGTCTTCGCTTCATCATCGAAAATCAAGGACCTTCATCTCATGATTTTCTCTCCCTAGCCGCAAAGAAGAGGTTTGGGATCTCGAAGAAAAGTCTGGACTTCCTAGAGGAATACAAGACCGAATCCACAAGACGGCAATATGAATCATCCTGGAGGAAATGGGTCTCCTTCGTCAAGACAAAAAATCCTAAAGAAATCACGATTGATTTCTGCATGTCCTTCTTTATTCACCTTCATGGACAGGGATTAGCAGCCAATACGATATCAACCTGCAAATCGGCCTTGACCAGACCAATTCTATATGCTTTCCAAATTGATCTGTCCAGCGACATCTTCAACAAACTGCCGAAAGCATGTGCTCGCCTACGCCCAGCACCCCCACCGAAACCGATCTCCTGGTCACTAGACAAGGTGCTCCATTTCGCCTCCAACTTGGACAATGATTCCTGCCCTCTCAAGGATCTGACTCAAAAGTTATATTTCTCTTTGCTCTCGCTTCAGGAGCTCGAGTCAGCGAAATAGTGGCTTTATCAAGAGAGGATGGACACATCCTGTTTACCGATACAGGTGAAGTTACCCTCTCCCCTGATCCGACGTTTCTCGCCAAAAATGAATTACCCACCAAAAGATGGGGCCCTTGGAGAATATGCCCCCTGAAGGAGGATGCCTCTCTATGTCCAGTAGAGAGCCTCAAGGTCTATCTTCGCAGAACTTCAAACTTTGGTGGAGGCCAACTCTTCAAAGGAGAAACATCGGGCAGCGACCTGTCACTGAAACAATTAAGAGCGAAAATCACCTACTTCATTCGCAGAGCGGATCCTAACAGTACACCCGCTGGTCATGATCCTAGAAAAGTGGCATCATCTCTGAATTTCTTTCAGAGTATGGACTTTGAAAGCCTTAAAAACTTCACGGGTTGGAAGTCCTCGCGAGTTTTCTTTAAACATTATGCGAAACAAGTGCACGAAGTCAAACATTTTGTGGTAGCCGCAGGTAGTGTTATGAAACCTGCACCTAACTCTGCGTAGAACAGTGAGTTACTTGGGACTCTAACTCTTCGGGTGCCTATGTTGACCCTCGAGCGATTCATAGTGATGTCGAAAACACTTAGTGCTTTTATAACTGTTCTTATCCCAGGTGAAATGTCATAGTTGTCACACAAGTGCCGCATGCCCTGAGCATGACGTGTTTTTTAATCAAAGACTTGCGTTCCTCGAGAACGAGTGCCTACTAATAAACTTGAAATTCCTTTTCAGATTCAAGAGCAAGTCTTTATTACTATGTACATTATAATTACTGTAAATGAACTTTACTTATTGCTGTAAATTATTTAATTTCTGCATTTGTGAAATAAAATTTCTATTTTATTACCTGTGCGTCTCAATCAGCTCCTACTTACTATGAAATACATGCCTGTCATAGTTTTATTATTCCCCCTTTTCCTTATGGTTATGAAGAAATTAAGATGCTAACTCTTAATTTATATTCACTCTGATTATGTAAGGTTCCAACACGAATACTTACTTTTATTACCCGGGAGATGAACCATCACTCTCAATACACAGTGCCCAACCACCACTGGTCTAATTTTCAGAATGTTTCTATACAAATACC
>NC_090725.1:328042633-328052633 GCF_036898095.1 Palaemon carinicauda | reverse complement strand
ATACTCTACATCATTTTGAAGACAAAAGAATGATTTTGAGCAGAAAAGTTGTTGCTGAAGTTTTGAAAAGAAAATAATCTTAAAGATGGTTTTATGAATTTCAGTACACTTCACAGAAAACTAGGGAGACATTTGGCATCTCCATAATTTAGAGGTACTATCTTTGTGCAAGCAAAGATAATACTATTTAGTAATACCACTGACTTAGGGTGAAAGGATTACAACCCAACTTATCATGTCATCGTTACATAGCAAACTTGCAATATTTGTCTATAGTTTGCCGGGGCAAATTTTAAGAATGTGGGGATATCATCTTGCAACTCTTTGGAGAAGTACAGGAGACTAATGGTGTCCGAGTTAAAAGCATTAGTCTTTTTGACACACCAGATAATAAACTAGAGAGCCATCTGTGTTTTGAAGAGGAGGAAAGCTCTGGTATTGTGATTGGCAAATAAACTTTCTTGGCTATAAATTCCGTAAGTGAACTAGAACACGATATTATAATGCCTTGCTTGTGTCACCTGTTGAACCAATGGGGTAGAGCTCTTTACCTATTGATACCTTTATCAGGTGTGTAACCAACAGATATCCGTTGAGCCGATGAGGTGAAATAAGGATAGTAGAGTTCTTAACCTATCGACGCCGGTGTTAGGCGTCCAACCAATAAACATCTGTTGAACCGATGAGGTGAAATAAGGCTAGTACCGTTGTTAACCTATTGATGCATTTATCAGGCGTGCAACCAACAGACATCTGTTGAAACGATGAGGTAAAATAAGGCTAGTACTATTCTTAATCTATTGACGCATGTATCAGGCATGCAACCAACACACATCTGTTGAACCGATGAGGTGAAATAAAACTGATACAATTCTTAAGATATTAACACCTGTATAAGGCGTGCAACCAACACTCATCTGTTGAACCAATAAGGTAAAATAAGGCTAGTACAGTTTTTAACCTATTGACACCTGTATCAGGCGTGCAATCAATGGACATCTAATGAACCGATGAGGTGAAATAAGGCTAGTACAGTTCTTAATCTATTGATGCATTTATCAGGCGTGCAACCAACAGACATCTGTTGAAACGATGAGGTAAAATAAGGCTAGTACAGCTCTTAACCTACTGACACCTGTATTAGACTTGCAACCAACAGACATCTGTCGAATCGATGAGGTGCAATAAAACTGATACAATTCTTAACCTATTAACACCTGTATCAGGCCTGCAACCAACACACATCTGTTGAATCGATGAGGTAAAATAAGGCTAGTACAGTTCTTAACCTATTGACACCTGTATCAGACGTGCAATCAATGGGCATCTGTTGAACTGATGAGGTGGAATTAGGCTGGTACAGTTCTTGCCCTATTGATGCATTTATCAGGCGTGCAACCAACAGACATCTGTTGAAATGATGGGGTGAAATAAGGCTAGTACTATTCTTAACCTACTGACACCTGTATTAGGCATGCAACCAACAGACATCTGTTGAACTGATGAGGTGAAATAAGGCTCGTACAGTTCTTAACCTATTGACACCTGTATCAGGCATGCAACCAACTGATATCTGTTGAACAGATTGGGTGAAATAAGGCTAGTACAGTTCTTAACCTATTGACGCATGTATCAGGCATGCAACCAAAAGACATCTGTTAAACCAGTAAGGTGAGATAAGGCTAGTACAGTTCTTAAACTATGGATGCCTGTATCAGGCATGCAACCAAGAAACATCTGTTTAACCAATGAGGGGAAATAATGCTAGTACGCATTCATGTGTGCAACCAAAAGACATCTGTTGAACCGGTGAGGGGAAATAAGGCTAGTACAGTTCTTAACCTCTTGACACCTGTATCATGAGTGTAACCAACAGACATCTGTTGAACCGATGAGGTGAAATAAGGCTATTACAGTTCTTAACCTCTTGACACCTGTATCATGAGTGCAACCAAAAGACATCTGTTGAACCGATGAGGTGAAATAAGGCTAGTACAGTTCTTAACCTGTATCAAGCGAGCAACCAATCTTAGGTTTAAGACAGCACGTGTAAACTTTATTACCTTCATTTTTGGATATTGCATAACTATTTTATATCAGATATATCTTTAACTTGAACATATACATAATGTCGTCATCCTAAATGGCAATTGCTGTATATTTTGCTGTTCCCAGCATAGGTATTTGTAAAGATGGGCTCAAAATATCAATATTAGTACATATATCTTATAAATTTAGGAGTGCGACTGACAGAGCCTACTGGACAGAGGACCCAATAACCCCGAAGCTCCATACTTTCACAGGTAATCATTGGACTACAGTGACACTATCATCGTGGTTGCATAAGGAAAGAGAACCACCGCACTGATATGAACCTGTGGGTCCCATTTCATGTGGTTTAGATGAATAGGTTTCTGAGCATGATCATCCCGGTGAGCTTCATACACGGATGTTTTTGGCGCCGAAAAAGAATGTATTCTATGCGAAGATTCTCTCAGCTGAGGTCCGGTACTTGCTTCAAGATTATGAAAAGGTGCGCCCACACCTTCAACCGGAAGTATATGCCTCAGGGTAATGCAGACAGACTTGTCATTGATATATCATGGAGTACCTCCAGGAGCATGACCGAGTATTACTTATTTGCCAGGAAAATCACCAAAGGGACAAGGAAGTTCATGATTTTCTTGGTAAAACTATTTCACGTGCCCCTAATCTGCCTCTTCTCAACGGGTTTCTAGAAAAATGATACTCCAAAATCAAACCATTATTCTATAGTTTTGGATAGTGTTAAACCCTCTGTACCATTGTCGTTCACTGTTTTTGGGTAGTTATCTTGCTTAAGGATGGACTCTGCTTTCTTATGTCCTTTCCTCATTGGGTTGTTTTCCCTGTTTGAGCCCTTGGGCTTAGAGCAACCTGCTTTTTCAACTAGTGTTATAACTTGACTAGTAGTAATAATGATTATGATAAATTTGTTACAGTTGATCATGTTATATTCAAACTTTAGTAATAGTTGATCCGTTTCATAGTTACCTGCAATAATATATAAATATCTTCATACTACAGTATTACGCACCTTTAATTTGAAACTCATTTGATTGGTATTCATGCTCATTCAAAAAGCATTATCCATTAAGTTGAGGGTAACAGTTTTTTCTAATAGCTGTAAACTCTTAACACGCCTCCCTTTGTATCAAACGACCCATAAAAAAGTTATTTTGGTCCCATTGTTTGTTGCATTGTTTTATTCTGTAAATCTCCCTCACCACTGACACAATATCGACCTTAATTTACAAAATGACCCAACATACTATTCCACAATAATTCTCCACAGCGCAGTTTCATGAGAAATTTGCACTGACGTTGGAAAAGCCACAAATTATTGCTATTAAGGGTGTTATTTGTCGTGATATTCATTACACTCGGATGTGGAACATTGCAGGAGTTGATGTTATGTCATTAGGCAACCTTTCAAGCCAAACAGAGATTGACAGCCTTGTAATCTCTGGATTTATGTGAAATAATTATAGAAGCAACAACCGTGAAGTCGTATCTCGTCCTATTCAAAAGAAAATATAAAAGTAAGCAACAATGAAAACCAAAAGATAGAGAAATGATACTAGTGATTTAGCTGTTTCATGTATGTATGTATGTATGTATGTATGTATGTATGTATATATAGATATATATATATATATATATATATATGTATATATATATATATAAATATATATATATATATATATATGTATGTGTGTGTTTATCAAGGAAAATTTGTTTCATCAAATATATATATATATATATATATATAGATATATATATATATATATATAGATATATATATATATCTATATATATCTATATATATATATATATATATATATTTTATTTAGTACCGCATCAACCTTTACTTATTGCAGTTCAACATTCAATAATGTAATTGCATATCATAAAATTCCATGGAGATATTTCTGTTAATATTGTTAGAATTATCAGCATTGCTCTTACACTGGGGTTTCAATAATCTTAATGTTCTTGAGTCTGAAAATTATTACGTTTTAAGTCTTTTTTTTTATATTTATTAACGGATGTTAACCTTAGAATTATTTCTTCTTAACACGGGTGTCAAATTAATGACTAAAAATACCCATAAAGTATTTAAATTAGAGGATGGCATTGCTTTGAAGCATTGCCTTGTGGCCAAAATTGCCTGCATCACGTGCCAAGTTCATTCCACAAGACCTGTGCACTTTGCCCTATAGTAATACTGCTCTATTGCTCATCTACATTGCTAGGTTTATATTTCCATATGTTCATTACCTCCGCCAACGAAGTTGAAAGGAGGTTATGTTTTCACCCCGTGTGTGTGTGGTTGTGGACACCTTCCTGGTCAGAATTTTAATCATATTGCAATGAAACTTGCAACGATTAACTGTTATGTAACAACTTGGAAATGATCTAATTTTGGAAGGTCAAGGTCGAAGGCAAGATTACTGTAAAGCAAAATGTCCAATTCACGTAATCAACCATAAGTTTGGACATCGTTGTCACAGTGAGACTTCTAGCTTGGCTCATATTTAAGTGTATAAAAATCCATGCCAATTATTATATGTTAAGGTCAAAGGTAAGGTCAAGGTCGAGCAAACGATAAAGAAATAGCTGCCCGGGCGGAGGTACTGAGTGCCCATCTAGTTTATTTTGTTTGGATTAAAGCTAAGAGGACTCTCATGTTCTTCTACTTTATAAGATGCTGACGAACAATCGTTGAAGCTAAGACAGTATTTGAATTAGCAATGAAAAAGGCTTCCTTCTACCTTCCATTATTTTAGCATTTACAATAAAATAAGTTTCCACGCTACGTATTTTGACTGTCGTCAAGCCACACATGAGGAGTAAGTACATTTTATATAGATATTCCTGACTCATTGTCTGGCTTAACTGCTTTGCCATTTAAATCTTCATCCTTGTCTCTTTTCGGCCTTTTTTTATAACAGAGTTATGGGAGGTTGATATGAACCCCCCTCGTGTTTGGTTCCTAATTGAGACTCTGGATAAAAACGAACGGAATAGGCATCATAAGAAGAAAGGATTGCTACCTATTTATAAGGGCTTAGGTCAATTACCCACCTCAGAGGATAGGCAATTGTCATATTTTGGCACTTAGTTTATTGTCGATTACACCTAAACTAATCTAAAATGGGATTATAGTTTTCACCATAATGTTCAAGGCGATTTGCATCAAATGGTGTACTTTTCGTCCTTTGAAGCTCAATTTGAAATTTAAGGTCACGGTCACTGGTTTGGTATCCCTGGTGGGCTGTGTACAAACATCGGGAAGGCGACCTCAGAATATAAAGGTTCAACATATTTTACGTATTGTGCGCAATTTTGGAACTGATGGCTTTTTTCATCTCTTCGCTAGGGCTAAAAAAAAATAGTCCATCAGGGCACATTAGGCGTGATCTATCACAGGCCACATTCCACAAATCGATCTTTGTGGCTATGGCATCTTGTCATATAGCCCCAGGCAATCAATGGAATGAACGAACTAACCAATCCACCCATGACTGGGTGGAGTGTTTGGCCTCTAGATCCGAAAATACTTGAACGCATCCATCCACATACGATCGAGCATCTCGTGCTCACCTTTTCTTATGACACCCTCTCAAGAAGAAGTTTCTGGATCTGAAATCATGCTATTGCATACTTTCATTCCCTCCAGTTTATAGTTTTTTCTGCCTTTCCAAACTATAAAAAGTGACAGCAATTTAGACACTTTCATTTGCACATCATAAGATACATCTTTAATTACTTGTCTTCAAAGATCTTTATAAGATCCATAAGAGACTTCACAGATTCCTTCACACATTTTGTTTAATTTAGACCCTATTTAGTTAGCTCATCATATAAGATACATCTTCAATTATTTGTTTTCGGATATCTTTAATAGTTTCCTGAGAGGTTTCACAGATTCCTTCACATATTTTGTTTAATCTATACCACGTTTAGTTTGCTTATCATAAAAGATACATCTTTAATTATTTGTGTTCGGAGATCTTTAATAGTTCCCGGAGTAGTTTCGTAGATTCCTTAGTACATTTTGTTTAATTCAGTCACTTTAATTACACATCATAAGATACGCCTTCAATTATTTGTCTTCGGAGATCTTCAATAGTCCCCGAGAGGCTTTACAGACTCCTTCATACATTTTGTTTAATTTAGACCCTTTTAGCTTGTTCATCTTATAAGATACATCTTTAATTATTTTTCTTTGGAGATCTTTAATAGTTCCCTGAGAGGTTTCACAGATTCCTTAGCACATTTTATGTAATTTAGACACTGTTTAATTTACACATCATGAGATACGTCTTTAATTATTTGTATTCGAAGATCTTTAATAGTCCCTGAGAGGCTTTGCAGATTCCTTATCACATTTTGTTTGGTTTAGACCCTGTTTAGTTTGCTCATCATAAAAGATACATCTTCAATTGTTTGTCTTCGGAGATCTTTAATAATCCCTGAGAGGCTTCACAGATTGCTTATCATATTTTACTTAATTTATACCCAGTTTAGTTTGCTTATCATAAAAGATAAATCTTTAATAATTTGTCCTCGGAGATCTTTAATAGCTCCCTAAGAAGCTTCGCAGACTTCTTCACACAGTTTGCTTAATTTGGACTCTCCTTAGTTTGCTTATCATATAGGATACATCTTTGGATATTTGTCTTTTGAGATCTTTAATAGTTCCATGAGAGACTTCACTCATTCCTTCACACATTTGGTTTAATTTGGACACTTTATTTTGCTCATCTTATAAGATGCATCTTTAATTATTTGCCTTTGAAGATTTTAATGGTTCCTTGAAACGTTGTACAGATTTCCTCATACATTTTGTTTAATTCAGACCCTGTTTAGTTTGTCTTCGGAGGTCTTAAGTAGCTTCCTGAGAGACTCCACAGATTCATACACACATCTTGAAAGTAAAATATCCAGGAGACGTTAGGTAAAATTCAAGAAAATCATACCCATCATTCATATAAAACTATATATATCTGCATATCTAAACCTGAAGAACATTATCAAGCAGTTTAATCACTTAAGGTCTCACCATTATACGTTTGATGATGATATCGCTATCATGTAACATTTTTCACACAAGGGTTATTGTTTATGTCTATTACAAGATATATTTATCAGTTAACATCATTCGGCTTATTTTTTTCAATTAGTAAAACTTACGAAATATATGCAATGTGAAAATTTATGTAATAATAATTCACTGTGCATTGTTACTTTACCTTCATCCTTATCAGCTACGTTTTGTTGATTTTTTAACTGTGGTGAATTATTATTATTATTATTATTATTATTATTATTATTATTATTATTATTATTATTATTATTATTATTATTATTATTATCCCTCTATCCTATCTTTCCTCCATAAAAACACTTAAAAAAGTCCCACTCTTACCTGAAATGAAATGTTCAGAGCAGTGAGAACCAACACCAGGTCAGACCTTTGCCTTAGCAAGACTGAAAATACACCCTCAATGGGCACTAACTCTAGTCTAGCAATATGCATTAATCTGGTAGATTTATCTGATGTCACAAAGCCTCCAACAAACAAAAACCAGTAATGGAAATTAGAAGCCGAATATGTTGTTGACTAGCCGTAATAACTGTGCAAAGAGTGTATTTTCCCCCTTGTGGCATAGTGCCATTAATCTCCATCACATTGTTGACCTCGAAGTTCAACCCAAACCGATTCCCCTGGAATAGCAATAGTGTTATTGTTGGTGTTTGCGACAAAGCAATGTAGGAAAGACTGGTCGATTGTCTAAATATTGTTTCAATCATCGTTAATCACAGAACTATCACACTTTTTTTTAACCAAACAATCGAACTGGTAAGTGACACTCTCTCTCTCTCTCTCTCTCTCTCTCTCTCTCTCTCTCTTAAACAGTGTCTCCTCTCTCTCTCTCTCTCTCTCTCTCTCTCTCTCTCTCTCTCTTAAACAGTGTTCTCTCTCTCTCTCTGTCTGTCTCTCTCTCCCCAATCTTAAACAGTGTTATCTCTCTCTCTCTCCCTCTCTCTCTCTCTCTCTCTCTCTCTCTCTCTCTCTCTCTCTAAGTATCCAAAGACCTGCACTCAAAAGGAGTAGAATTATATTTTCATTTCATGTAAACCAACTCTCTCTCTCTCTCTCTCTCTCTCTCTCTCTCTCTACAAGGAGTAGAATTATATTTTCGTTTCATGTAAACCAACTTTCTCTCTCTCTCTCTCTCTCTCTCTCTCTCTCTCTCTCTAAGTATCCAAAGACCTGCACTCAAAAGGAGTAGAATTATATTTTCATTTCATGTAAACCAACTCTCTCTCTCTCTCTCTCTCTCTCTCTCTCTACAAGGAGTAGAATTATATTTTCGTTTCATGTAAACCAACTTTCTCTCTCTCTCTCTCTCTCTCTCTCTCTCTCTCTCTCTAAGTATCCAAATACTTGCACTAAAAAGGAGTAGAATTATATTTTCATTTCATGTAAACCAACTCTCTCTCTCTCTCTCTCTCTCTCTCTCTCTCTCTCTCTCATAATTATCCAAAGACTTCCACTACAAAGGAGTAGAATTATAGTTTCGTTTCATGTTAACCAACTTTCTCTCTCTCTCTCTCTCTCTCTCTCTCTCTCTCTCTCTCTCTCTTTCTCAAAAGTATCCAAAGACTTCCACTAAAACGGAGTAGAATTATAGTTTCGTTTCATGTTAACCAACTTCTCTCTCTCTCTCTCTCTCTCTCTCTCTCTCTCTCTCTCTCTCCCCGTTTGACATAGAACATAACACTTGATGACAATACACTACAAAAGAAAGAAAGAGAGAAAGAAATGCTGCTCAAGCCATTTCGTTTATTTATGTCCTATAAATCCTTTTCGGAATGACAAAACACTTTTTGGAAAGTAAATAATAGTAATGCAATATGCAATAGTCATAAATTTCTGCGTTGTCGATCTTGATTTTCTAAACATTATTAATTTTGGTTTGGGTCAATTTTGAGCTATAGGATATTTTACTTTATATCTCAAATTCCAGTTTGTCTTAATGTCATATTTTCTTTAATATCTTTTCATAGGAAATTAGATCATTTGGTAGTGGTGCCATATTACTCACAAGGATCCTCTCTTTTCCTAACTGAAAGGCAACATGTCTTTATCATCAGTCTGAAAGGAGATATATTAGCCATCCTGGTAGATAATATCTTAGGGTCCTCTTCTTTAAAAGGCGTCTCAAGAATAATTCTGGTTTGGTATTGACAGCTGTAGTGTTTTCCTTGATCTTAAAGAACAGCTAAGAGGTCATTTGGTCTATTTTGTTTAAAATTTTTACATTATTACAATCATCATCTCCTCTCACGCTTATTTAAACAAAGGGCCTCAGTTAGATTTCACCACTCGTCTATATCTGGATCTTTTAATTCAATAGTTCTCCATTCATTATCTCTTACTTCACGCTGCATGATTCTCAGCCATGTAGGCGTGGATCCTCCAGCTCTTCCTCCAGCTCTTCTAGTACCTTGTGGAGCCCAATTAAAAGTTTGGTGAACTAATCTCTCTTGGGGAGTGCGAAGAGCATGTTCAAACCATCTCCAATTACCCCCCACCATGATCTCATTCACATGAGGCAGTCGGGTAATCTTTCATAGTGTCATTTATAATATCTCTCTCTCTCTCTCCTATCTTAAAAAGTGCTCTCTCTCTCTCTCTCCTATCTTAAAAAGTGCTCTCTCTCTCTCTCCTATCTTAAAAAGTGCTCTCTCTCTCTCTCTCTCTCTCTCTCTCTCTCGCTCTCTCTCTCTCTCTCTCTCTCTCCTATCTTAAAAAGTGCTCTCTCTCTCTCTCTCTCTCTCTCTCTCTCCTATCTTAAAAAGTGCTCTCTCTCTCTCTCTCTCTCTCTCTCTCTCTCCTATCTTAAAAAGTGCTCTCTCTCTCTCTCTCTCTCTCTCTCTCTCTTAA
>NC_090725.1:328031913-328042133 GCF_036898095.1 Palaemon carinicauda | reverse complement strand
GATAATGAATATAATGTCACATGACACATTTTTGTAGATTTGAGAACAAATCCATAAGAAGAATATTGGGAGTTAAATGGCAGGACAAGATTATAAATGACACTATGAAAGATTACCCGACTGCCTTATGTGAATGAGATCATGGTGACGGGTAATTGGAGATGGTTTGAACATGCTCTTCGTACTCGCCAAGAAAGATTAGTTCACCAAACTTTTAACTTTGCTCCACGAGGTTCTAGAAGAGCTGGAAGATCCATGCCTACATGGTTGAGAATTATGAAGCGTGAAGTAAGAGATGATGAATGGAGAACTATTGAATTAAAAGCTCCAGATATAGACGACTGGTGAAATCTAACCGAGGCCCTTTGTTTCAATGGGCGTGGGAGAAGATGATGATTGTGATAACGTAAACATTTTAAAACAAAATAGACCAAATGACCTCTTAGCTGTTCTTTAAGATTAAGGAAAACACTACAGCTGTCAATTCCTAACCAGGATTAATCTAGAGGTGCCTTTTAAAGAAGAGGACCTTAAGATATTAGCTACCAGGAGGACTCAAGTCTTTTATCTCTTCTTTCAGACTGATGATAAAGACGAGTTAGCATTCAGTTAGGAAAATAGAGGATCCTAGTGAATAATATGGCACCACTACCAAATGATCTAATTTCCTATGAAAAGATATTAAAGAAAATATGATATTAAGACAAATTGGAATTTGGGATATAAAGTAAAATGTCCTATAGCTAAAAATATGACACAAACCAAAAATATTATTATTTAGAAGACAAAGATCGACAACGTAGAAATTCACGACTATTGCAAATTATATTACTATTATTTACTTTTAAAAAAGTGTTTTGCTATTCCGAAAAAGATTTAAAAGACATAAATAAACGAAATGGCTTGAGAAGCATTTCTTTCTCTCTTGCCTTCTTTTGTAGTGTATTGTCATTAAGTGTTATGTTTTATGTCAAACGGAGAGAGAGAGAGAGAGAGAGAGAGAGAGAGAGAGAGAGTTGGTTTACATGAAAGGAAAATATAATTCTACTCCTTTATAGTACAAGTCTTTGGATATTTATGAGAGAGAGAGAGAGAGAGAGAGAGAGAGAGAGAGAGAGAGAGGCTAGTTTACATGAAACTAAAAAACAATTCTACTTTTTAGTGCAAGGCTTTGGATTCTTATGAGAGAGAGAGAGAGAGAGAGAGAGAGAGAGAGAGTTGGTTTATACGAAACCAAAATATAATCCTACTCATTTTCAGTGGAAGTCTTTGGATACTTGAGAGAGAGAGAGAGAGAGGAGAGAGAGAGAGAGAGAGAGCAATGTTTCAGATAGGAGAGAGAGAGAGAGCACTGTTTCAGATAGGAGAGAGAGAGAGAGAGAGAGAGCAATGTTTCAGATAGGAGAGAGAGAGAGAGCACTGTTTCAGATAGGAGAGAGAGAGAGAGAGAGAGAGGAGAGAGAGAGAGAGAGAGAGAGAGAGAGCACTGTTTAAGATAGGGGAGAGAGAGAGAGAGAGCACTGTTTAAGATAGGGGAGAGAGAGAGAGAGAGAGAGAGAGAGAGAATGAGAGAGAGAGAGAGCACTGTTTAAGATAGGAGAGAGAGAGAGAGAGAGAGAGAGAGAATGAGAGAGAGAGAGCACTGTTTAAGATAGGAGAGAGAGAGAGAGAGAGAGAGAGAGAGAGAGAGAACACTGTTTAAGATAGGGGAGAGAGAGAGAGAGAGAGAGAGAGAGAGAGAGAGCACTGTTTAAGATAGGGGAGAGAGAGAGAGAGAGAGAGAGAGAGCGCTGTTTAAGATAGGAGAGAGAGAGAGAGAGAGAGAGAGAGAGAGAGAGCACTGTTTAAGATAGGAGAGAGAGGGGGAGAGAGAGAGAGAGAGAGCACTGTTTAAGATAGGAGAGAGAGAGAGAGAGAGAGAGAGAGAGAGAGAGAGCACTGTCTAAGGAGAGAGAGAGAGAGAGAGAGAGAGAGAGAGAGAGAATGAGAGAGAGAGAGAGGGCACTGTCTAAGGAGAGAGAGAGAGAGAGAGAGAGAGAGAGCACTGTCTAAGGAGAGAGAGAGAGAGAGAGAGAGAGAGAGAGAGCACTGTCTAAGGAGAGAGAGAGAGAGAGAGAGAGAGAGAGAGAGAGCACTTTTTAAGATAGGAGAGAGAGAGAGAGAGAGCACTTTTTAAGATAGGAGAGAGAGAGAGAGAGAGAGAGAGAGAGAGAGAGAGTCACTTACTAGTTCGATCGTTTAGTAAAAAAAAGTGTGATAGTTCTGTGATTAACGATGATTGAAACAATATTTAGACAATCGACCAGTCTTTCCTAAATGGCTTTGTCGCAAACACCAACAATAACACCAATGCTATTCCAGGGGAATCGGTTTGGGTTGAACTTCGAGGTCAACAATGTGATGGAGATTAATGGCACTGTGCCACAAGGGGGAAAATAAACTCTTTGCACAGTTATTACGGCTAGTCAACAACATATTCGGCTTCTAATTTCCATTACTGGTTTTTGTTTGTTGGAGGCTTTGTGACATCAGATAAATCTATCAGATTAATGCATATTGCTAGACTAGAGTTAGTGCCCAATGAGGTTGTATTTTCAGTCTTGCTAAGGCAACGGTCTGACCTGGTGTTGGTTCTCACTGCTCTGAAACATTTCAATTCAGGTAAGAGGGACTTTTCAAGTGTTTAAAAGGAGGAATGATAGTGTCAATGTTTTGAAAGTAAATAATAATAATAATAATAATAATAATAATAATAATAATAATAATAATAATAATAATAATAAATCAACAAAACGTAGCTGATATGGATGAAGGTAAAGTAACAATGCACAGTGATTTATTATTACATAAATTTTCACATTGCATATCTTTCGTAAGTTTTACTAATAGAAAAAAAAATAAGCCTAATGATGTGAACTGATAAATATATCTTGTAATAGACATAAATAATAACCCTTGTGTGAAAAATGCTACATGATAGCGATATCATTATCAAACGTATAATGGTGAGACCTCAAGTGATTAAATTGCTTGATAATGATCTTCAGGTTTAGATATACACATATTATATATAGTTTTATACGAATGATGGGTATGATTTTCTTGAATTTTACCCAATATTCTTTGGACATTTTACTGCCAAAATGTATGAAGATATCTGTGAAGCCTCTCAGGGGACTATTAAAGATCTTAGAAGACAAAAAATTAAAGATGTATCTTATATGATGAACAAACTAAAAAGGGTCTAAATTAAAACAAAATATATGAAGGAATCTTTGAAACCTCTCAAGGATCTACTAAATATCTACGAAGACAAATAAATAGAGATGTATATTATATGATGAGCAAACTAAACAGGGTCTAAATTGAACAAAATGTGTGAAGGAATCTCTGAAACCTCTCAGGGAACTATTAAAGATCTCCGAAGACAAATAATTAAAGATGTATCTTATATGATGAGCAAACTAAACAGTGTCTAAATTATACAAAATGTGTGAAGGAATCTGTAAAGCCTCTCAGGGTTTATAAGAGATCTCTGAAGACAAATAATTAAAGATGTATCTTTTATGATAAGCAAACTAAACACGGTATGAATTAAGCAAAATGTGTGAAAGAGTTTGTAAAGCCTCTCAGAGACTATTAAAAACCTCCAACGACAAATAATTGAAGATGTATCTTATATGATGTGCAAATTAAACAGTGTCTAAATTAAACAAAATATGTGAAGGAATCTGTGAAATCTCTCAGGGAACTATTACAGATCTCCGTAGACAAATAATTGAAGATGTATCTTATATGATGAGCAAACTAAACAGGGTCTAAATTAAACAAAATATGTGAACGAATCTGTGAAACCTCTCAAGGATCTACTAAAGATCTCCATAGACAAATAATCAAAGATGTATCTTATATGATGAGCAAACTAAACAGGGTCTAAATTAAACAAAATATGTGAAGGAATCTGTGAAACCTCTCAAGGATCTACTAAAGATCTCCGAAGACAAATAATAAAAGATGTATCTTATATGATGAGCAAACAAAACAGGGTCTAAATTAAACAAAATATGTGAAGGAATCTGTGAAACCTCTCAAGGATCTACTAAAGATCTCCGAAGACAAATAATTAAAGATGTATCTTATATGTTGAGCAAACTGAACAGCGTCTAAATTAAACAAAATATGTGAAGGAATCTGTGAAACCTCTACTGGATCTACTAAAGATCTACGAACACAAACAATTAAAGATGTATATTTTATGATAAGCAAACTAAACAGGGTATAAATAAACAAAATATGTGAAGGAATCTTTAAAGCCTCTCGGGGGACTATTAAAGATCTCCGAAGAAAAAAATAATGAGCAAACTAAACAGGGTCTAAATTAAACAAAATGTGTGGAGGAATCTGTGAATCCTCTCAAAGATCTACTAAAGATCTTCGAAGACAAATAATTAAAGATGTATATTATATGATGTACAAATTAAATAGCGTCTAAATTGCCAAGACATTTTATTGTTTGGAAATACAGGAAAAACTTATAACCTGAAGGGAATGGAAGTATGTAATAGCATGATTTCAAATCCAGAAACTTCTTCTTGAGAGGGTGTCATAAGAAAAGATGAGCACGAGATGTTCGATAGCATGTGGATGGATGCGTTCAAGCATTTTCGGATCTGGAGGCCAAACAACCTGGATGATCGTGATAGCCCCAGCACCAAGGTAATCTTAAGGTGTCAGACATGGGTGGATTGGTTAGTTCGTTCATTCCATTGATTGCCTGGGGCTATATGACAAGATGCCATAGTCACAAAGAGCGATTTGTGGAACGTGGCTTGTGCTAGATCACGCCTAATGTGCCCTGATGGACTATTTTTTTTGTCAGCCCTAGCGAAGAGATGAAAAAGAGCCACCAGTTCCAAAATTGCGCACAATACGTAAAATATGTTGAACCTTTATATTCTGAGGTCGCCTTCTCGATGTTTGTACACAGCCCACCAGGGATACCAAACCTGTGACCGTGACCTTAAATTTCAAATTGAGCTTCAAAGGTCGAAAAGTACACCATTTGATGCGAATCGACTTGAACACTATGGTGAAAACTATAATCCCATTTTAGATTAGTTTAGGTGTAATCGATAATAAACTAAGTGCCAAAATATGACAATTGCCTATCCTCAGAGGTGGGTAACTGACCTAAGCCCTTATAAATAGGTAGCAATCCCATCTATGAGGCCTACTCCGTTCGTTTTTATCCCGAGTCTCAATTAGGAACCAAACACGAGGGGGGTTCATATCAACCTCCCATAACTCTGTTATGAAAAAGGCCGAAACGAGACTAGGGTGAAGATTTAAATGGCAAAGAAGTTAAACCAGACAATAAGTCAGCAATATCTATATAAAATGTACTTACTCCTCATATGTGGCTTGGTGATAGTCAAAATACGTAGTGTTGAAAACTTGTTTTATTGTAAATGCTAAAACATGACAATGGAATGTAGAAGGACGCCTTTTTCATTGCTAATTCAAATACTGTCTTAGCTTCAACGATTGTTCGTCAGCATCTTATAAAGTAGAAAAACATGATAGTGCTCTTAACTTTAATCCAAAGAAAATAAACTAGATGGGCACTCAGTACCTCCGCCCGGGAAGCTATTTTAATACACTTGAATATGAGCCAAGCTAGAAGTCTCACTGTGACAACGCTGTCCAAAACTTATGGTTGATTACGTGAATTGGACATTTTGCTTGACCGTGATCTTGCCTTCGACCTTGACCTTCCAAAATTAGATCATTTCCAAGTTGTTACAGAACAGTTAATCCTTGCAAGTTTCATTGCTATATGATTATAAATTCTTCCCTAGAAGGTGTTCACAAACACACACCACACAAGCACATACACAGAGGTGAAAACATAACCTCCTTTCAACTTCGTAGGCGGAGGTAATAAACATATGGAAATATAAACACAGCAATGTAGATGAGCAATAGAGCAGTAATACAATAGGACAAAGCGCACAGGTCTTGTGGAATGAACTTGGCACGTGATTCAGGCATTTTTCGACACAAGACAATACATCAAAGCAATGCCAGCCTCTAGTTTAAATACTTTTTGGGTATTTTTAGTCATTAATTTGACACCCGTGTTAAAAAGAAATAATTCTAATACTAACATCCGCTAATGAATATAAAAAAAACTAAAAACGTAATCATATTCAGACTCAAGAACATTAAGATTATTGAAAGACCAGTGCAAGAGCTATGCTGATAATTTTAAACCAATATTAACAGAATTATCTCGACGGAAGTTTATGGTATGCAATTACATTATTGAATGTTGAACTGCAATAAGTAATGGTTGATGAAGTACTGAATAATAAAACAAATTCTCCTTGTCAAACAATTATATATATATATATATATATATATTATATATATATATATATATATATATTATATATATATATATATATATATATTTACACATACACACACACACACATATATATATATATATATATATTATATATATATATATATATATATATTTATATATATATATATATATATATTTATATATATATATATATATATTATATATATATATATATATATATGTATATGTATATGTATATATATATATATATATATATTTATATTATATTTATATTTATATTTATATTTATATTTATATTTATATTTATATTTATATTTATATTTATATTTATATTTATATTTATATTTATATTTATATTTATATTTATATTATATATATATATATATATATATAACGAACAACTAAATAACTGATATCGTTTCTCTATCTTTTTGTTTTCATTATTGCTTACTTTTATGTTATCTTTTGAACAGGAAGAAATGACTTTACGGTTGTTGCTTCTATAATTATTTCCTATAAATTCAGAGATTACAAGGCTTTAAATCTATGTTTGGCTTGAAAAGGTTGCCTAATGACATAACATCAACTCCTGCAATGTTCCACATCAGAGTGTAATGAATATCACGACGAATAACACCTGAATAGCAATAATTTGTGGCTTTTCTAACGTCAATGCAAATTTCTCATGAAACTGAGTTGTGGAGAATTATTGTGGAATAATATGTTGGCGCATATTTGTAAATTAGGGTCGATATTGTGTCAGTGGTGAGAGATATTTACAGAATAAAACAACGCAACAAACAATGGGATCAAAATAACTTTTTTTATGGCTCGTTTGATACAAAGGGAGGCGCGTTAAGAGTTTACAGCTATTAGAAAAAACCGTTACCCTCAACTTAATGGATAATGGTTTTTTGAATGAGCATGAATACCAATCAAATGAGTTTCAAATTAAAGGTGGGTAATTCTGTAGTATGAAGACAAATTAATTTATTGATTTATCATTGCAGTTAACTATGACACCGATGAGTATTACTTAATGAAGTTGAATCCTAACAAAACTCAAAGTATGATTGTAAGTAGGTCAAGGACGGTGGTTCCTCAACATCCGGATCTCAGTATTGATAATGTTTCTTTAAATATGTATGACTCTTTCAAAATTTTAGGTGTGATTCTCGACAGTAAATTTACTTTTGAGAAACATATAAGGTCTGTGTCTTCTTCAATTTCACAAAAAATAGGCTTATTGAGAAAGTCTTTCAAGATTTTCGGTGATCAATCTATTCTGAAGAAGTGTTTTAATTCTTTCATTCTACCTTGTTTTGAGTATTGTTCTCCTGTCTGGTCTTCAGCTGCTGATTCTCATCTTAATTTGTTGGACAGAAACTTACGGTCTATTAAATTTCTTATTCCTGATCTAGATATTAATCTCTGGCACCGTCGTTCAATTAGTTCATTATGTATGTTGCATAAGATTTTTCACAACTCTGACCATCCTTTACATTCAGATCTCCCTGGACAATTCTATCCTGTTCGTAATACTAGGCAGGCAGTTAATTCTAATAGCCAGGCCTTCTCCATCACGAGGCTCAATACTACGCAGTACTCTAGAAGTTTTATTCCATCTGTGACCAAGTTGTGGAATGATCTTCCTAATCGGGTGGTTGAATCAGTAGAACTTCAAAAGTTCAAAGTTGGAGCAAATGCTTTTTTGTTGACCAGGCAGACATAGTCTTTTTATAGGTTTATTTATGACATATTTGTTTTTGATGTTGTTGATAGTTTATTATATGACATGTCTGTTTTGACGTTGTTTCTTATTTTAGAATGATTTATTGTTAATTTGTTCTCTTCATTTATTTATTTCCTTATTTCCTTTCCTCACTGGGCTATTTTTCCCCTGTTGGAGCCCCTGGGCTTATAGCATCTTGCTTTTCCAACTAGGGTTGTAGCTTGGATAGTAATAATAATAATAATAATAATAAAATGTTAAAGTTCAGATAAAACATGATCAGTTGTAACAAAAAATTCTTATCATCATTATTACTACTAGTCAAGTTAAACACTAGTTGAAAAAGCAGGATGCTCTAAACCTAAGGGCTCAGACAGGGAAAACAACCCAGGGAGGAAAGGAAATAAGGAAACAGATAGAATAGTGAGCTTGAGTGCATCCTCAAGCAAGAGAACTGACCCAAGTCAGTGGATGACCATGGTAGAGAGGCTATGGCACCATCCAAGACTATAGAGCAATGGTTAGATTTTAGGAGTATCATTCTTCTAGAAACCCCTCGTCAATAGGCAGATTAAGAGCAGGAGAATTGTTTTACCAAGTAAATCATTAACTTCCACGTTGCTTTGGTGATTTTCCGGGCGAATAAGTAATACTCTATCATGTTCCTGGAGGTACTCCATGATATATCTAATGAGAAGTGTCTTCATTGCACAGAGGTACATCCTTCCAGTGGAAGGTGTGGAAGCACCTTTTTATAGCCTTGAAGCAAGTACCGGACATCAGCTGAGAGAATCCTCACATAGAATACATTCTTCTTCGACTACAAAACATCCGTGTGTGAAGCCCATCCAGATGAGAATGCCTGGAAACCTATCCATCTCCATCAAACCTAATGGGACCTTAGGTTCATATCAGTGCGATGCTTCTCTTTTTTTAAGCAACCAAGAAGGCGGTGTCACTGTAGTCCAAGGATTACCTGTGAAAGTATGGAGCTTCGGGGTTATTGGGTCCTCTGTCCACTAGGCTCTGTCAGTCGCTCTCCTAAATTAAAATAATGTCTTTACTGTTATTGATGTTTTGAGCCCATCTTTGCAAATATCTATGCTGGGAACAGACAGCAATTGCCTCTTAGGATGACGACATTATATATGTGTTCAAGTTAAAGATATATCTGTCATAAAATAAATAAGCAATATAAAAAAGGGAAGGTAATAAAATTTGCACGTGCTGTCTTAAACCTGAGATTGGTTGCTCGCTTGATACAGGCGTCAATAGGTTAAGAACTGTACTAGCCTCATTTCATCTCATCAGTTCAACAGATGTCTGCTGGTTGCACTCATGATACAGGTGTCAAGAGGTTAAGAACTGTACTAGCCTTATTTCCCCTCACCGGTTCAACAAATGTCTTTTGGTTGTACGCATGATACAGGATTTATTGGGTTAAGAAAGTTACTAGCCTTATTTTACCTCATCGGTTCAACAGATGTGTGTTGGTTGCACGCCTAATACAGGTGTCAGTAGGTTAAGAACTGTACTAGCCTTATTTTATTTCATTGTTTCAACAGATGTCTGTTGGTTGCCCGCCTGATAAATGCATCAATAGGTTAAGAACTGTACTAGCCTTATTTTACCTCATCGGTTCAACAGATGTGTGTTGGTGGCATGCCTGATACAGCTGTTAATAGCTTAAGAATTGTATCAGTTTTATTTCACCTCATCGATTCAATAGATGTCTGTTGGTTGCACGCCTAATGCAGGTGTCGGTAGGTTAAGAACAGTACTAGCCTTATTTTACCTCATCGTTTCAACAGATGTATGTTGGTTGCACGCCTGATAAATGCATCAATAGGTTAAAAACTGTACTAGCCTTATTTCACCTCATCGGTTCATTAGATGCCCATTGATTGCACACCTGATACAGGTGTCAATAGGTTAAGAACTGTACTAGTCTTATTTTACCTCATTGGTTCAACAGATGAGTGTTGGTTGCACGCCTTATACAGGTGTTAGTATCTTAAGAATTGTATCAATTTTTTTCACCTCATCGGTTCAACAGATGTGTGTTGGTTGCGTGCCTGATACATGCGTCAATAGGTT
>NC_090725.1:328001913-328026913 GCF_036898095.1 Palaemon carinicauda | reverse complement strand
CTCCATATAAAAACAATTGTAATCTATCAAATCTAATTCAAAAGTCTACGTGAGTAACTGACCATTTAAAACTAATATTTTCTATCCCTAATCAGTATTTGAGGCTACACTATATCCATATCTACCACTATGTAATATCTCTAACTCACTTTTAGTATGTTATTTATTGCGTTGAAAGTTTAAAAAGCTTCAAAATCTTACCATTAGTATTTTCATCTTTAAATTATCTATTATGTAACATGATATTTTGTTATGGATTCTAGAATTTCAGGATAACATATCAGAATATGAGTAACTCCTACATGCTTCCGATTCTTGAAATGACATTTATCATTTCCTTTGAATCAAGGATATGAACGAAGATAATTTCAATTAAATATAGCCTTGAACTAAATCAAACTCGTTATAAATATTGCAGATAATAAATTAAGTTTCTCTATTTTTCTCGTTATTCCACATTCTAGTAGTCGAATAATTTCTCTTCGATTTCATGAGAAAATTCATGAAAACATTGTCATTATACGTAGATTTGATTTTAATAATCTGAATAGCTTTAAGAAACATTATCCACTACATTTACATTTATTGGCCTGATTAACTTTAAGTTAATTTCCTTTGATCTAAATCGTAGTAACATTCTCAACATTGAATAGTTCAATCATGTCTATGACAGATCAATTCTATAGTTAACAAAATTATCAAATGTCTATAAAATTAGTCAATTATACGTAAGAAAAACATAAGGCAAGATATTAAAGATGTTTGCAGGATCATACCCAGCAATAATAATGTCTCATTTCAATATATTAACAAGAAGTTAAAGTTCCTGTGGCATATTTACCTGTTTAATGCGATTAAATAATACATTTTTGCAAGACGTGCTGATTCAATAAAATAAAGTATCAAATTACTTTTCCTTTATTCTTCACATTTTACTATGCAATTGGGACAGACCTAATTGTTATTGCTAAAATAAGCTTTTATTAGGTTTATCTATTACTTGTCTTTGAAAGGTTTTCATTACTGCTTAGGTTTTGAGAGAATCCAAACTTTTCTCTACATTAATATTTTTAGAAATACAGGATATGAGAGAGAGAGAGAGAGAGAGAGAGGAGAGAAGAGAGAGAGAGAAGAGAGAGAGAGAGATCCACTTAATCTGCTTTTAAGGACAATAAAATCACTGGCTACAATACTACTTGCACCTAGATCTTTGCTCAGGGAGCCTAAATACCGTTTACAATGCTTCCAGAAAAATTTAATTCACTAGCACCATGTCATTTGAGTGATGTTTTTCCACTTATACTATTTGTACTCAGGCCCTTTCTCAAGGTACTACTGGTTACAATTTGATCTTATCTAACCTATAGTATTCCCTCTCACAGATTCTCCCGAAGGGCAATCAAAACATTCCCCCTTTTTCAAGCCTTAATGCAGGTTTATTGCCTCTGATTTCTCCACTAATGGTTTTTCTGTGTACAACAAAACTGTTTCAGGACGGAAACACAAGTTTTGATTTCCTGATATTTTCTCTATTGCTGCTAGCTTACTTTAAACTAAACAGAAAAAAAGCATAAATGTATATTTGGGACTGAAAGCAAAACAACAAAACTATTATAATTTTCTGTTATGGAAGCAATATGATAATAGATATTAGTGAGAAAAAAAAGCTAATGAACTCTATCTTTCCAAAACATTTTGTTCAATGTTTCTGTTTTAATCTCTTTTAAAATTGCCTTGGTACCTACGCCAACTAAGTTGGAAGGGGGTAGAGTTTTATCCGCTGTTTGTGTGTTTGTGAACAGCTTCCTGGCAACATTTTAATCATAGAGTTAATAAACCTTTTATGGATTAACTGTTATGCAAAAATCTGGAAAGGATTAAACTTTCGAAGGTCAAGATCAAAGGTCAAGGTCACGGTCAAGCAAAATGTCCAGTACCTGTAATCAGCCATAAGTTTTGACATCGTTGTCACAGAGACTTCAAACTTAGTTCATATTTGAGTGCATGAAAATCCACGCCAATCATTACTCGTTAAAGTCAAAGGTCAAGGTCGAGCAAAAGGTCGAGAAATAACCTGCCGCGTCGGAGGTCTGAGTTCTACTGAGTGTTGTTCTAATATATATTTGTTTAGAGATATTATTTCCCGAAATTAAACTCCTGACACTTCTTTAGAAATTAGCACTAGAAGCTTGGTCTAGAAAAACATTTTCGGTTGCTAAAATATCTAAGAATATTCCTATATATTGTGCAGATAACGAATCGTGTTAACATGAGAATAGTTACAAAATGTCTCAGTTATTGGAACCTAGATGAATGTGTACTGTGGGCTCTAGAGCCTTTAAATAAGCAGCCCCGGAGACCACACTTTTAAGCTCAAACTACTTATTCGAAAGACTGAAGATAATAAGGCTCTTCAAGAAGAAACTGAAAACGTTCTTGTTCTCTAAGTGTTCCAATAGTGGGGATTTGGCAATAAACGAGCAATATGTTGTGTGAAATGTTTAAAAGCTTTCGAACGAACACAATAAAATGACTTTGGAGGTCCTGTAGAGAGTAGGGATCCCCTGCTGTACAGCGACCAAAAAGCTGCCTGTAAAGTAAGCAAAGTATACAACACGAAATGCATCCGTTTCCAAATCAACTGCAGGACAAAGGTCTAAGACATGTCCTTATTCACATCTGGCGTTTGGGCAGTTTTCACCACTACACTACCCATTGGAAATTGATGACGGTGGGAGTTTTGTTGTCAGATCGCTCAAAGCAAATTAAGATAGTATAGGTCACTCTAATATAGATTTCCTGAATCTGGCAATACACACACACACACTTTCACGATTCTAAAGTATCCCCACTCAGAAGGGGATCTATATCTATATCTACATGTACATATATGGGTTGAGGCATATCTATAAATAATTAAGTGTCACCTTTCAATCTGAATTAGGTAGGGTAGTCAAATCAAATAAATCATTCATACTATTTATAGCAACAGGGAAACTGGTTGCCTAATGAACTATTAAAACACGCAGCAATAATGGACAAAGTATATTAATTCAATTTAATACGATAAATACGATTTTTATGAGATTTTTTGTATCACTCCTCACTCCATATTACAACCCCACTAAAAAAAGTGAAAATCTCTTGTTGATTTTTATGAGCAAATTGCGTTACGTGAAACATTTATATATTCAGAAAGACTCTTTGATACCACAGTTTATTTGGGTCTCTCATTCAAAGAGGACGTATCCGAGCGACCACGCAATAAATAACCAGGAATATAGTCCCAGCTCTGAAGCGGCGTCCAGTAAATGGTTTAGAATATGAAACGATGTTCACTCAAATCTAAGGTTACACACGCTTATGATTATTCGAGCATATATATATATATATATATATACTGTATATATACACGCACGTAGTATACACACGTATATATATATATATATATACACACACACATATATATATATATACACGCACATATGTATACACACATATATATATATATATATATACATATATATATATATATGCGTATATATATATATATATATGCGTATATATATATATAGTAATATATGCGGTATAATATATAGATATATATATATGATACATACACACATATATATATATATATATATAAGATTTTTTTGCTCAAACTCAGAAATCTTATGTCTTCATAATTTAACCTAATCTTCTCCCTTTACTTAAACAGGCGAGTGTAAAAGTGCGTTGCCAGGTTCTACCGGACTGCATGGCAGCTACTCTGACCACAGGCAAAGAGGACAGACTTTTGTGTTTGATGGCTATGATTGGAACAGGAACCTCACTTGTACAGAGCAAGGACTACACCTTCATTAAAAAGGGTAAGAAGTCTCGTCTATTTATCTCTGTCATTAAAGCTCTTCCTTGCTATACTATTTTTAAAAGCAGAATTAATCAAATATTATGAAATATATTTTCACATGTTAGCATATGGTAAACTTCACTAATCAAACTCCATTCTCTACATAATTATATTCTACTAAAAACAGATACTGTCAAGGTGATTAGTCCAACTATAAATACAGAGAGTAGCTTTCGGGCCTGGCACTGGTGAGGAGTATAGCATGTGTTTCCAGTTTAGCGAGGTTGCAAATAGGTTTACTGTCGTTGAAACAGTTTTAATTTTTCTCACTATCTGAGGTAACAATCTCCCATCATCCTGCACCAATTTTCTGCTACGATATTCTTTGTTCATGGAATGAGGCAAGTTTAAGAGTGATCGAGTTGAGCTGAACTGCAGAGAAATGGTACATGATCGTTTGTTAATGTATGGTACTACAATGGCGTTTTTACTGATCAATACCACTGAGTGACCGGTCAAAAAAAGTCCAAAGTGTTGGAGTGCGAGAGGAGCTGTTAGAAGGCCCAACACATTGATCTAGCAACGACGTTCTTTGTCGTACCATTGTCCTAATGACAGATCTTGTAGGTGGTGTTTTACCCTACCTGTAGGTGGTGTTCTACCCTACCTTCATTCGACGTGTTGATGAACAAAAAAAGGCATCAGGAGATTATTCTTTTGGTAGTTTTTCTCATTCTATCACCATTCCAGATTGTGTCTAGAGACTTCTACATCCTTATCAATGTGTTGAGACCGATGTCTCATCAACTCCAATTGAAAAACCCTTGGGTCAAGATGACCGTTCTGAACCAGACATTCAAGGAAGACTTGATGTCCCAGCAACTTTTCTCATTTCTGAGCTGCTAGATGGAGCCGATGAAGGAAAGGGAGGGCCCCCTATTATAGGCGTGCCACTTTGTCCTAAGACTGAAAGGCTTTCTTGAGGATTGTGTCAATGTCCGTTACGATGTAATATCTTGTTTTTTTTAGGCACTAGGATTGAGTTCTCCCAATTCACTACAATCAGTAGATCATGACAGAATGAGAGAAGTCGTCTCTGTGAAGGTCTTTCTCCAAATCAGAAAGGATCAACTAATTGTCTAGATATTGTAAGAGACGAAAGCTGTTGGCGTGTGTCCATGCTGATACCAACATAAAGACACTGGTGAAGACTTGTGGCAGTGCAGAGAAACCAATACAAGGGACTTTTAACTGGTCCACTCTATTCACATTACAGAGCGAAGGTACTTTCTGGGGGTGTGATGGACTGTGATCTGGAAGTATATGTACTTGGGGTTAATTATCTTTATGAATTCTAAATGTCTGATAGCCTGCCTGATTGTGGCTGTGGTCTCCATATCGAACAAAGTTTGTAAAACAAACACTTTTAGGAATAACAGGTCTATGACAGATCTCCAACCTACAGATCCCTTCTCTATAAGGAAGAGTCAATTGAAGAATCCTAGGGAGCAGTCATCGACCTCCTAGCGAGTGACCTTATTTATCACCGCCAGAACTTTTGCCTGAAAGGCTAAGTCCTTCATTGATCATTGCTAGTGATAGGATGATGAAGTCTCTGGTGGTCGAGTTGGAGGAAGCAGTAGGTATTTGGAATAAAGAGCATCTAAAGCCTACTGTTCTGCTCTTAATACCACAGCCTCTTCCATTTGGATTTCAGGCATCCTCGCACAGGTGGCATCGTGGGAGGAATGCAGGATTGTTGGCCTTGTTTTTTTCCCTGCTTTGATCCAGCCTGCTCTAAAGAGGCTGATGGTCTTCTCCCCACCTCATGTTGGAAGGAGCTGTGTGCCAACAAACGGACACCACCTGGCGCAATATCAAGTCCTGACTGCCTGCCTCTGCTCCTTGGTTAATTCCTCAATCTCTTCTGTTAGAAACAGAAAAGGACCTATCGCTGACATGTTTCGCAGATTTAGAATGTCTTGCAGGCTGATCTGTTTCTGGAACCTGGAGGCCACAGCAATAGCACCTCCTCAGGACCTAGTTTGCCCACTGGTTTCATATCTTAGTTTGTCAAAAACTCAACAGCTCTGATCCCCATCAAGAAATGTTCTTGTGGTCTTTCTGTTATTCAGAGTCTGTGAAGTCCTGTCTGTTGGTTAAAACCACGACTCTCGAATAACCAATGGTCAGTCCAGGAAGCTGCCCAAAGAGTTGCCATTGCTTTGCTCTCCTTGCTCATGACCTCCAATGCCGAGAAAAGTATTGAGCTGTGTAGCAAGCTAGACAACAACGACACCTAAGGTCAGTGTGACAACTGCAGGATCAAGAGTTAATGGGGAGAGAGAAGCCTCCTGGGCCTAACAATAGTTCTTCTGGTGCGAGCAATACTGAGTAATATAGATGATCTCCCCGCATTTAGGGAATCCTTCTCTAACAGAGACCTGTGCATTGACCCTGTTTATTGCTTGACCAGTTAAGCTCTAGACGAGTTTTGGTGCCCTGAGGTGCATGGCAAAGCCTATCGATGGCTGCTTTTCTCCCCTTGGCAGGAGAGAAATGGGCCTTCCTAGAGCCATTCACTTTGTGAATGCACGCTAAAATCAGCAATGAAGTCTATTCTGCCTTGCTCTCCTCCATATCTGGGTCCTTGGTTCCAGCTGTCTAAGGAAGGCTGCTATTAGACAAGTCTGAATCAAGGTTAAAATCGGCATCATCCATCTCTGATTACTATACCCAGATGGTCTCGGGAGGGGTCGAATGAAGGATATGTCTCACGCTCCTCTTACCCAAAAGAAGAGCAAGATAGAGAGAGTCTATTCACAATACTGAGTCTAGGATGCCCTGGTATATCTCAAGCCCTAGATGTCCTAGTGAGCTCAAGGGTCCATTACTTTGTTGGACGATCTTTTATTTGGGATACTCCCAAGTTCCCTCCTTTCTTTGAGTAATGAACCCTCAGAAAATGGGAGAGGGGGTTAAATGGTTATCTCCTTTCCTTTTCATCATTAGGGTACTCTTGAATTGAATGGATTCTGTCCTGCTCTGGAGAGGGCTTTGCGCAGTCTGGCTCACACATCTCCAACTCCAATGAGAGGGATAGCTGTGGTCAAATCCTATAGGCCATAAGGTATAGTCTTCGATGAAGACTACCTGCCTGGGTGATATAAAACAATTCGGGTTTGATAATGATAATTGCCTGGTAAAGATGTCACTTGAAACCGACTGTCACGACTTCGGTGGTTATTTAACTTGATTGGGACAATGCCCCAGTCCCAAAAATTGTGGTGTGTGTGCTGTAGCTTTCTCTGGTGAAGGATACCCTACAACAGGGTTATCCATCTGATGACCCATACGTGAAGAGAGCACCCCAGGATTATCTGGTACTTCCAATGGAATAATGTTCATAGGTGAAACTTACCTCAATGCTGCAGAATTTGTTGGGGTGACTGCCTGACATCCTCCTCAACTAAGCCTGACTGCCTACCTCACCAATGAGAGCTTGGCCAGCTAGAGATAGAGGGCAGGTGAGCTACTTCTTGAATGCCTCGCCCAAGCATTGCTCACCAGCATGAGAGGGTAAGGTGCTTCTGGGTTGAGGGTGCATCTGCTAGGCAAACTTTGGCAAAATAGGTCACCTGCTCTTTATCTCTATCAGTTTGAGCGGGCATTAGTAGGTTACATGGTCAGGCTCAGGTGAGGAGGGATCAAGAAGAGGCTAGCGAGGAACCTTATGTGTACGCTCAGGTGAGGAGGGATCAAGAAGAGGCTGGCGATGAACCTTATTTGTGCGCTTACGCAAGTTATTGCATTCAGTTGTGTGAGAACTCTTACCCCTTTGAGCAGGATGGCAACCCAAGAGCATTGTTGTGCAACAGGTTGCTCTTGAGGTGCCTGTGTATGCGCAAGCTCAGAGGAGTTAGTGCGCTCCGATGAGGGTGAGTAGGTATTCATGCTAGTGTGTTTGGAGACATGCTCTTTGCCTACAACAAGGTCTGCCATAGGAACGTGCATCCTAAAGAGAGGGTTCTTTGGAGATACGCTAGTCTTAGACATGCTCCTTCAGCTGCCTCGAGACATGATCAACAGAGAGCTGAAAGTTGTCTGCTTTGAAGGTATGAGCCTGAGAAGGAGAGACTCTCTTCTCTCTGCTCTTAATGGAGACTAGCTGATAACATTTGTAGAGCAAAAAAACGCTCTTATAGTGTTTTCAAAGCAAGCACTTGCACTAACTCCTCCTTGGAAGGAGGACCTAACAATAACAAATTGGCCACAAAACATGCAGGGCATCATCAATCTGTCAGAAGGACTCCACCCAGTGCGGTGCTCCTCCAGTTTCACTAGGGGGAAACGGGAAGGTCTTCATCCCATGAAGTTTGCCCTAATATTAAGGGGTCCCTACTCCTAACCAAACAACTTTCAGAGGAAACAGAACAGGAAGGATCAAAGGGTAGCATATTGTAGGTCAGAGGGATAGGTTAGGATTTCATGGTCTTCAAGGATGACCTGGAAGGTGAGGAATCCATTTTAGACAGATTTCGTCCTCATCCTCCTGCTCTACACTGCCCACCGGCAGAGTGACCACTCCCAATGCTTGTCACATGCAAAAGCTTGACTGGAGAAGCATCTTCTGCAGGCCAGGGAGAAAGAGTGAGAATTCCTCTCCTTCCTACTCAAGAAGGCACTGTATTTAGGATCAGAAAACTCCGCATGTTAACATCTCTGCAGGCAATCTCATTGAAGACACGCACGATCGCTAATACGTTAGAAAAAAAAAATATTAGTGTGTCTGCCACAACTCTAGCCAGTGGGAACTTCTGTTCTGATTGACGGCTTTCATCAAAGTGGCCACTAAGTGGCCTGCTTGGTATCGGTAACTACCAGCCACTATTTTATGCCTTATTAAAAAAATTCTAACTGTGGTGTACTCCAGCTTTGCTGTTATATTTCCTCCTATGTAAAGGACGAAGGTTTGTATTTGCGTCAGAACAAATGATTTTGCATAGGCCTACTAGTCTTACCTAACCTTCTCATATTTTCCACCTACGGAGGAACCGCTAATCTTCTATTTGGAAATTCTTTGAACTGTAGTGTTTGAAAGATAATATTTTGCTTCCAACATTCATAAAGTGGTTGTTGGTAGTTATTTGACTTTTATTGACGCTTTATGTTTAGATATGGACACAACATACATACATACATACATACACACACACACACACACACACATATATATATATATATATATATATATATATATATATATATATATATATATATATATATATATACATCACAACAACATCACAATACAGTTATTTCTAGGCCACTGCTGGATAAAGGCCTCAGTCATGTAAATTTATGTTTGGGGTTTGGCAAGTTTACATCACCACACTGTCCAGTGTAGATTGGTGATGGTGGGAGATTTTCGACTGATTGCTCACAGCAAATTAGTCTGGAATCTGTTGCCGTGACTAGCACACCAATGGAGACCAGTTTAACCAACATTGAATTATCTTTATCCGTTAAAGAGGAGTCTCTCAACTTAACTATTTTCTACCAATTTCAATGTTTAGTTAAAATATCTCTGTCACAATCTATTCTCGCAAAATGTACATATATATGTAATTTTGGATCAAATTACGGTCTTTTATAAAACTAGCTTCCCCATAAAATCCAAAACAACCTATTAGTTTATGCCTAAATAACAATGCGATTTTTAATACACAAAAAATTATTAAAAATTGCACGTGCTTGTGGAGGTCCAGGGAGATCAAGGAAATGGGGAATACAAAATTAGAATAATTGAATCGAGATATATTTACACTTATCATTTTGAAAAATCTTGCTTTTCACTGGCCAATAATTGGAATTTGAGAGTAATATCAATATAAATATTTGAAATGAATATTTCATAAAATACTATATTCGTAACCCAACCGGAAAATTATTTATTGGAAATCAACCTGTATCATATTTTCACCGAAAATACCAAATCTTGGAAAAATGGTTCATAAGATAAAATTAGGCAATTTATCAACTGCTTGTTACATATGTACATATGTAATTGACCTTTCTAAAGGAGTGACTAAGATTCAGAGACATGTAGCTATCAATTTCTCACTGGTAAATCAACCTAACCCAACGATATTAATTTTAGACTTGTATAAAAAAACATGATGTAATTACTCTTCTTATTGATAAACTTACCTCAGTGTAATGGATGCCCGAAGATACTCCAATGTTGACAATGATAAATCCGTCCAAGAACTGAAAGGAGACAGTCACTTTTTGTATGCAATTGAGGATGTAACGAACTTGATTAATACTGGATTTGCATAATCGTACACATTTGTCCTTATTTCCGTAGCGTTATACTGGTTAGAAACACTGCAATGTATGGCAAGTAACTGCTCTTCGTACCACATCAGCTTATGTCCAGAACATAACTTAGGTTGTTAGGTTAGATAGGGAACTGGAATGATGTTTACCAAGAGTAAACATTTACCAGCTACTTCCAACATTAGGGATGTACGGTTTTGTGAAATATAATCTTGATACGTTTTCATCAAAATAACTTCTTTTCTGCCTCTTTTATATAATATGTAGAATTGTTAGCTAACTACTAAAGATGCCTTGTTGACTACTTGCAAAGATAGTGCTCAGATATCGATGTGAGGAGGTTCCAATCCGTTTACAAGTTGATAATTGTCAAGAAAGTCCTTCTTGTGGCTGATATATCTTGCGAAATCCATTTTTTCACAGAATGTATGTAATCCACTAAAGCAATGAATTATCGAGATACTGACTCTCGCAACTATTCCTGGCGCTTTCTTCACTCAGTAAACAGAGTTCTTGCCAAACACACTTCACTGAATCCACCATAACACTGTTCTGAGAGAAAACGGGAAGAGGTACTTGAACGTTAACGTATTGATGACGTATTGAACAATTCCAAGAGGGATTATATTTACATCATCGCGCATATGAAAAACATATTTGTATTTTGTTATATGACTATAAATGCAATTGCATTTATATTTTCATCAAGGATATAGGTGCTTATAACTCTACTAAGTAATACGAACGATTTTAGCCAAATGTGGATGAATTATTAAGTCTTCGAACGAAAAAAATTCAAAAAGTTTATTGTAGACGATCAGTTATTATTATTATTATTATTATTATTATTATTATTATTATTATTATCCCCTTACTACTCAAAGTTTTGTTGTCCCAAACCCATAAAAACGCCCAAATATTAGATGTGGAAAATAATTATTATTATTATAAAAAATACATTCCCTTGAATTTATATATTATGCATACTTGTATATATATATACATATATATATATATATATATATATATATATATATATATATATATATATATATATATGCATATATATATATATATATATATATATATATATGCATATATATATATATATGCATATATATATATATATATATATATATATATATATATATATATATATATATATATAGGCAGTATATATATATATATATATATATATATATATATATATATATATATATATACACATATATATATATATATATATATATATATATATATAGGCAGTATATATATATATATATATATATATATATATATATATATATATATATATATATATATGTACACATGTATATACACATGTATATATATATATATATATATATATATATATATATATATATATATATATATATATATATATATATATATATATATATATATATCTGCTCGCTTTCCCCATGCTGATTTTATCCTAATCTCAACTTCAGCCTCACACCCCCCCCCCCCCCCTGAATTATAGTAGATCGCAAGTACCCAGGTTAGGTTAGGTTACATTGGGTTAGGTTAGGCTACATTAGGTTTGGTTAGGTTAGGTCACTTATTCCACATGTTTTAGAACAAATCATTTGCTTCCATGATATTATATATATATATATATATATATATATATATATATATATATATATATATATATATATATATATATATATATACATATATATATATATATATATATAAATAAGACTTAATGAGAAGGGAAACTTTTGGGGATGGTCGGCTTGACGGTGAACATGTATAAAACTGAGGTTATGGGGAACAGTAAAGAAGGTAGAGAACGGAGATCCATAAATGAAAGTATTGGATCGATTCTAAAACATGTGGAAAAACTAACCTAACCTAACCAAACCTGATGTAATCTAACCTAACCTAACCTAACCTATCCTAGATACTTGGGATCTACCATAAGTCAGGAGGGAGGATTTGAGGCTGAAGTTGAGAAAGGATGAAATCAGCCAAAGGGAGAGTAAGGGGCGGTAGCAGGAATGGTGCGTGATAGGAAATACCAGTCAAGCTAAAAGTCAACACCTACAGTACAGTAATAAGACCATTGTTATTATATGGATCGAAAACGTTGGCTCTAAGACGAAAAGACGAAGCAAAACTCGAGAAAACCGAGATGAGAATTCTGAAATAAATTATTGGAAAATCACTGTTGGAAAGATTGGAAAATTATGAAATATTTACAGATAGCCTACTATGGGCACTTTTTGAGGACTGAGAGGGGGAGCTAGTGAGGAAGCCTTGGGAGAAAAATGTTAGGGGGGAGGATCGAGAGGGAAGCAGAGAATTAGATGGCGAGATAAGAGGAGGGATGATATGGAGAGAAGAGGTTTGGTGGAAGAGGATGTCTTGAAAAGAAGGCTTTGTATAGGACACATCAGGTAAATGACCCCTTTAAGGAGATATAACAGTGAGAATATATATATATATATATATATATATATATATATATATATATATATATATATATATATATATATATATATATATATATATATATATATATATATATATATATATGCATATGTGTGTGTGTGATAAATCTTGCACATTTAGACGTGTTTTTCATATTCAAATAAGACATATCTTTCTTCGTGGCCAAGTAGTACGTCACTGTTCATACAAGTTTCCTGTACCAGGGTTCGATTCCCGGCCGGTCAGAAGCTATTGTCTTTGTGTGATTTCACCTAGGGCTCTGATCCCGAGGTCGTTAAGAGAATTCATATATATATATATATATATATATATATATATATATATATATATATATATAGATATATATATATATATATATATATATATATATATATATATATATATATATATATATAGATATATATATATATATATATATATATATCTATATATATATATATATATATATCTATATATATATATATATATATATATATATATATATATATATATATATATATATATATATATATATATATATATATATATATATATATATATATATATATATATATATATATATATATATTTTTGGGCTCAAGCCATGTCGTCCTGATGGAAGTTCCTATAGGGTAGCTTCCTAGGGTATATTACAACTACGGCGATATTCCCAGAGAATTTACCTTAAGGTACCAGAATTCTAACTCCTGGAGCGAGTATCCCTCGTGAAAGGGATATCGCGACATATCAGAGGACGTATTCTAGACACGTCACATGGCAATCTACGACCTGAACAGAGATTCGTCTCGTAGGAGGGAGATTGACGAGATACGAATTCGGGAAAGAAAAAGGGGAGCCGCTCCCAAGGCTTCCCTATCCCCCGATTCGTATGCGTGCCTGGCGCCAATCCTGGCGCCATCTGTATTCCTTTTTGCGTAGCTTAACAACTCGGTGTTTTTTCCTGTTTTTCTCGCAAATCTTGGATTTATTCAGCTTTTCATGGCTTCTTCGTCTTCGTTGACCTCGGATAAGTTGAGTATAGTGTCTGTTATGTATAAATGTAGGCTCTTGGTAAAATTTTGAGTGATTAATAGGATTAATCTTTGAAACAAGAGCCGTAGCCTACCAGAGGTGTCCTGGACACTGTCACTCGCTAGGTATAAATTAGTTAGTCAGAGTGACATTCCTGGTTGTTTTGCTTAATAAATTTTAGCTATTTAGCTTTACATAGGATATCCTTTCGTGCTTAGTATTATTTGGCGAAGTATTCGCCATTCTGGCCTACGCTAGGCCATGTAGCCTAGTCGTTTGGTCCTAGTACTTAATGCATGATTTTGGTTTTTCCGAGTGTAATTAAAAGTTTATTGAAGCTTTAGGCTATATTTTATACATTTTAGACTGTGTGGAATATTTCCAAGATTGTATACGTGAGAGTTTCGGTGAATTAGGTAATCGATTCTCTTGGTGCCTAGGCTAATTGCTTATGGAGCCTTAGTATACTTTATTATACTCCCCGGTTGCTTTCTTTTCTTCGGAGAAGGTATGCAATCCCTTTCCCTCTGTTTAAGCCTTGGGCTTATCCCTAAGTGGTTTTTTCCGAATTTATTTTCGATAAAACTATACTAGGGTGTTACTGTACCTTCCTGTTCCAGCAGAGTCTGGTTCAAAGAGGGACAGAACAACAGAGTTTTTAGTCTGAGTCCGTGTTGTCTGGCTTGGGGCAGAGTCTCCCTCGCTGACCTAACACTTACAAAGGGAGCTTAGCTCCCTTAGGTCACTATCGAAGGTTTCTGTAGTTATGATTCCTTCTTGTGTGATCGACCAGACTAAGTCCTGTTGCTGTTCTCGGGGAGGATAAAATCTTCCCTTGGGAGTAGCAACGCCTTCCTTGCTTTGGTGCTCTGGAAGCTGGCAGGTATTATACTACTGTGCTGGCCCTTTCCCTTAGATCTCCCTTAGGCTAAGACAAAGTTCTTGGCTGCGGGTGATCTGTCACTAAAGCAAGGTTGGCAGGACCCTCTTGTCCCTTCCCCCTCTATCTCCGTAATGGCCTAGCCATTACTGTACTGTACCTTGCCGGCCGGCAGAGCTGGCCGGCAGGGGTATTACTGTACTGTATGTCATTCTACTTCTGGACCTAGTATAGGTTGGGATGTGGAATTGACTAAGCCCATTGCCGGCCGGCAGAGATGCTGGACGGCAAGGGTCTTATGTTTTCGAGTGCTGCCCGGACCTCTCTTGGTCCCTCATCCATGCCTGCCGGCAGAGCCGGACGGCATTGGTCAAGGAAGCCTGAATTAAGTTTCTCCCCTTCCTTATATGCACTCTTTCGGTTGCCGGGCTTGGGGGGTTGTGTACACTCTTATCCCGGCATCCATTCTATTTTCTTCTAATGCTGTACCTGTCCTGGCTGCCGGCCTATGAGGCCGGCAGCCGGGCAGGTGTAGTCTTCTGGTTCTTTTGCTGCCGGCTGGCATCGGTCTTGTACCTTTGCCGGCCGGCTTATGTCAGTCCTTGTCTGCCGGTCACCAAGAGTGTGGCCGGCAGCTGGGTACTACCTTGTGTAGTTGCTGGCCGGCAATCATTGCCGGCCAACACTGGCTGTTGCTGGCCGGCAGCTGCTGCCGCCGGCACAGGCATTTGAACCAGAGGGCTGCCGCCCTATAGCTGTTAAGTAGTATACTTTAAAGCTAATTGTGATGTGTGCCGGCCGGCAAAGGCAGGCCGGCACACATCCTCCTATACTGTACTAGTATTTTTCTGTATAGCATATACAGTAAGAAGAAAACTATAGTAAAAGTTTAGGTACAGCACTGTATCTTCTAACACTATTGTGTTTTCTTGCACGGCCCTTTGCTGTTGCCCTCAGACAGGAAGCAGAGTTCTTCCCCGTCTATTATCCAGGATTTTAAAATCATTGCCTAGGTGTGAGCTCCACCTGTTTCCTCTGGAAACCTTGCATTGGTTACTCTAGTAGAGATAAACCATTTTTGATTTTATTATCTGGAAGGCTGCAGCAATGGGTTGTGAGGGAAACACAAGTGTGTGTCTTTCCTTTATGAATTGTTATGCTATACTATGCATATCCAGTGATACATAGTTCACTTGATACTCATGGAAATTTCTTCTCTTTACAGGAGGACCCTCCGAAGTACGGAAATGTTTTCTGCAATGTCCGCAGCAAGAACCTCTGCGGACATGAGTGTTGTAGGAGACACGCAGCATGCGCTGTCTCCAAGGATGATCTCCAGTATTGGGACCCTCAGGTATGTACTGTATGCACTAACCTGATTACTGAGGCTTTTGATTCCCCTAGAACGGCGGAATCAAGGGATATAGCTAGGGAAAAGCTTCGTACTTGGGTAAGGGGCTTCAAGAAGAACACCTCTGGCCCTTATCTTCCAAGTGAGAAGATGAGGGCGTATCTTTTTCCCCAGGCATCAGCTGAGGCAGTGATTCCCCAGCCTCAAGAGGAGATCCTTCAAGATCAAGTCCAGGTGGACGAGGAAGTCGCAGATGCGATGCAAGACATCCAGTTGTGTGACAGGATGTCTGACCTGGACGAACGTTTGGAAGAAGACCTCCTGGCAGAAGGTCAGATCAAGTTCAAACCCCGGATGTCGTAGAGGATGAGGTCGACGAGGTGTCGGCTACTCCGGTTCAGATGCCGGAGCCTATCCCCTCAACATCAGCTGGCCTCCCAGTAGAACTGGGACAGGCCCTCTCTTCGATTGTTGGAATGATCCAACAAATGCAGAAGGAGAATCAGGAGAAGGCGGCTGCAATGGAACTGCGTATGCAGTCCCTGGCAGAATCACATGGGCCCCGGAAAAGGCTCAATGTGAAAGACCTTCCCATATGCTCAGATGCTAACCCATGGAGGTATGCTGAGCACATGCCGATGACGACTGGAAAGATCGTCATCTCGGATAAGCTGGGTTCAGTTCCCCTAGAGGAGGTAGAATTCTGGCCCAGCAAGGCATCATATCCGGACTGCTATGTCCGGCTGAGAAAAGAACCAGCTTCAAGGGAGGAGACAGAGCCGAAGGAGGTCATTATTATGGACCACGCTAAGGCTCAAGCCCTACTTTCATCCTCGATGAAAGAGAGGGGCTTCTCGAATTCGAAGGTAGCTGCATTGAGCAAGAAGCTCCCTTCGTTTGTGTCCTCTCCTGATAGAGCCTTCCCCTTTTTACAGAAAGGGTTTGCGGCTGTCCTAAAGGCAGTCGAGGCCGGCAAGCCTTGCCCCTCCCTGGAGGAGTGTAAACCCTTGTCGCTGGCTCTACCTATAGACCACAAAGACTGGAAGGATGTCCATCTGACATTCTCAGTGGGAAAGTTGGAGGCTGATATTGCCGGACGGCAATTCGGCGAGGACCTCCCCAAGCTGTCCGAATCTCTTTTACGAAGAGAGTTCGAGACAAAAGAAAGACTGGCTGCCTCAATGTCTCATCAGACTACTCTCGAGACGATGGCAAGTGACCCCAAGGTCCATGAAATGTTCATGGTAGTGGCTAAGTCTCACCTAGCCACAGTGACGAAGGACCTTTATAGCTTCGTCAAGGCAAGGAGAGCTTGCAGGGAGTTCGTGTTCACCGGGGCTTCGGTGAGACACGAGCCATGGAAGTTAATCTCCTCCAACATTTGGGGAAAAGACCTTTTCCCTACCGATGTGGTCAAAGAGGTTGTTGATAAGGCCGCCGTGGAGAATAGAAACCTTCTCCAGAAGTGGGGCCTGGCTATCAAAAGAAAATCTTCCCCGGATGAGGGTCCTCAACCAAAGAGGAAGAATATGAAGACTAGGCTACCATTTCGGCCAGCCAAGCCTTATAGACAGCAACAGCAACTGCAATTGCCTTTGCCTCCAGTGCCCCAGATGGTGGCACAAACCCCGACTGCCTTTCAGTGGGTACCCCAGGCGGTGCCAGGTCAGTCAACCACATTCGCCCCAACGTTCGAAGGACAGTCTTCTTCCTTTCGTGCAAAACCTAGAGGAGCAGCCAGAGGCTCGTCTAGGCGCCCCTCAAGGGGAAGGGGATTCAGAGGCGGTCGTGGTCAGGGAGGCAAGACCTCAGGACGGCAGTCCAAGTGAAATGATACCGGTACGAGGGAGACTGATGAAATTTTGGGATCGGTGGACCTTCGATCCCTGGGCCCAAAGCCTACTCAAGAATGGACTGGGTTGGAGCTGGTACACCACTCCACCCCCATGCCTTCGGTTTTTCCAACACTCCACTCCCATTTTGGAGGAGTACGTTCAAGAACTGTTGGAGAAAAATGTGATCCGAAAGGTGAAGTCCATCAAATTCCAAGGGAGGCTGTTTTGTGTTCCCAAGAAAGACTCGGAAAAGCTCAGAGTCATTCTGGACTTGTCACCACTCAACAAGTTCATAGTGAATTGCAAATTCAAGATGCTAACACTGCAACACATAAGGACCTTACTGCCCAAGAGGGCATACTCAGTCTCTATAGACTTGTCAGACGCCTATTGGCACATTCCAATCAGCCGTCGACTCTCCCCCTACCTAGAGTTCAGGCTACAACGGAAACTGTACGCCTTCAGAGCCATGCCATTCGGGCTAAACATAGCCCCAAGGATTTTCACGAAGCTTGCGAGCGCAGCTCTCAAACAATTACGCCTAAAGGGAATTCAGGTAGTAGCCTACCTGGACGACTGGCTGGTGTGGGCAGCATCCGAGACCGAATGCTTGCAAGCTTCCAGTCAGGTGATCCAGTTCCTAGAGTACCTAGGCTTCAAGATCAACAAGAAAAAGTCTCGACTTTCTCCATCCCAAAAGTTCCAGTGGCTGGGAATCCACTGGGACCTTTTGTCACACAGTTTCTCCATCCCAATGAAGAAAAGGAAGGAGATAGCGGGCTCTGTCAAGAGACTTCTAGATTCCGAAAGGATATCAAGACACGAACAGGAGAGGGTACTAGGCTCTCTCCAGTTTGCTTCAGTGACAGACCCAGTGCTAAGAGCACAGCTAAAGGATGCAACCGGAGTTTGGAGAAGGTATGCATCAAACGCGCGAAGAGACCTGAGAAGACCAGTGCCGCCTCGGCTACGTACTCTTCTCAGACCTTGGTCCCAAGCCAGACATCTAAAGAAGTCGGTTCTTCTTCAGCCACCTCCCCCGTCGATGACGATTCACTCAGACGCCTCAAAGGAGGGATGGGGAGGTCACTCTCATCGGAAAAAAGTCCAGGGGACTTGGTCCAAGCTATTCAGGACCTTTCATATAAACTTTCTAGAAGCTATGGCAGTGCTCCTTACCTTAAAGAAAGTCTCCCCGCGTCACTCGATCCACATAAGATTGGTGACAGACAGCGAGGTGGTTGTGAGATGCTTGAATCGACAAGGGTCGAGGTCACCACCTCTCAACCAAGTGATGTTAGCCATTTTCCGATTGGCCGAAAAGAAGAAGTGGTACCTGTCGGCAGTTCACCTTCAAGGAGTCCGCAATGTGACAGCGGACGCTCTATCCAGGTTCACACCGATAGAGTCGGAATGGTCCTTAGACGCAGGATCATTTTCCTTCATTCTGAATCAAGTCCCAGAACTGCAAATAGACCTCTTTGCGACGAAAGACAACAAGAAGTTGCCCCTGTACGTGTCCCCGTACGAGGACCCCTTAGCGGAAGCAGTGGACGCAATGTCCCTCGACTGGAACAGATGGTCCAGGATTTATCTGTTCCCTCCTCACAACCTTCTGTTGAGGGTCCTCAACAAACTGAGATCCTTCAAGGGGGTAGCGGCAATAGTGGCCCACAAGTGGGCGAACAGTATGTGGTTCCCCTTGGCGTTGGAACTACAGATGAAGTTCGTGCCGCTACCACATCCAGTTCTGACCCAGCGAGTCCAGAAGTCGACTGTCTGCGCTTCATTACAGAAAACCCAGACCCTGCAGCTCATGATTTTCTCGCCCTAGCGGTGAGAAAGCGCTTCGGGATTTCGAAAGCCAGCATAGACTTCCTAGAGGAATACAAGTGCAAATCGACTAGAAGGCAATATGAGTCATCTTGGAGAAAATGGGTGGCCTTTGTAAAGGCAAAGAATCCGCAGGAGATCTCAACAGATTTCTGCTTATCTTTCTTCATCCACCTCCATGGCCAAGGATTGGCAGCTAACACGATTTCAGTGTGTAAATCGGCTTTGATGAGACCCATTTTATTTGCCTTCCAGATCAACCTAGGTAACGAGATCTTTAATAAAGTTCCGAAAGCCTGCGCTAGGCTCAGACCTTCAGCACCTCCAAAGCCCATCTCATGGTCTTTAGACAAAGTTCTTCATTTCGCCTCCTTGTTGAGCAATGAAGAATGTGCGTTAAAGGATTTGACGCAAAAAGTTATTTTCCTATTTGCACTCGCGTCCGGGGCCAGGGTTAGTGAGATCGTAGCCCTCTCGAGAGAGGCAGGTCGTGTTCAGTTCCTGGATGGGGGGGAGCTGAACCTGTTTCCGGATCCTACGTTTCTCGCCAAGAATGAGTTACCCACCAACAGGTGGGGTCCCTGGAGAATCTGCCCTCTGAAAGAAGATGCATCTCTATGTCCAGTAGAATGCCTAAAGGTCTATCTTCGTAGAACTTCAGACTTCAAGGGTAGTCAACTATTCAGGGGAGAAACATCAGGCTCAAATTTATCTCTGAATCAACTCAGAGCGAAAATGACATATTTTATTCGCAGAGCGGATCCTGACAGTACACCCGCAGGTCACGATCCGAGGAAAGTTGCCTCATCCCTAAATTTCTTTAATTGTATGGATTTTGAACATCTCCGTTCATACACGGGCTGAAAGTCTTCCAGGGTGTTCTTTCGCCACTATGCGAAGCAAGTAGAGGAACTTAAGAGATCTGTGGTAGCAGTGGGTCGTGTAGTTAACCCTACTGTTTAACTCTGCGAGGAACAGTGGTCTTAATTGGGACGATTAAGTCCAGGGTGAGTGTGTAGGTACATACTGTACTACAAACTAAATAAGGGCACCAAGTGCCCATATAGACTGTTCCTTCTTTCAAAGGTGAACCTTGCATAAGTTCAGACATGTGTGCCAAGCGTTTCTAACGCTAATGTGATTGATTTGTAATACAGATTTTTTATGACTTGATACCTTGGTATCTCATTAAAGTGGTGTTTAATGGTTTTTCTTTCAGATAAACAAGTTCTGTTTACTGTCATACTTATGCTTAAAGTTTTGGGTTACCCTCTTTTATATAAACATATATATTTGTTGTTAACCTGTCTGTTTATTATCTCTCAATAAACTTGTTCTTGAGAACCTTGCGTCTCTTTCACCTGTGTCAATTTATTGGTATAATTGAGCATTTTAATTCTATGTATCTTATCTGGGATAATTCTGATAGAATTGTTCTGTTTTGCAAGCTATGTTGCATTGGTTTATGTAAGTCCCCTAATGGGAGGACTCCGTCCCATAAAGGGACGAGGGCGGTTTTATTAGTTTCTTCCTATGCGGATATAAACCTTTGTCCAATACAAGTATTGTGCGGATTACTGGTCAATATATTGACGCAGTGGTTCTATACAAACTATGCTTTACTTAATATAGGGCGAGACCACTATATTAGCTTGCCTGGTATTCATACATAGATATATGTACTCTTCGAGACTTTCCAGAGTCTAGTAGGACTCTTCCCTGTAGGGGGCAGGAAGTTCTAACATAGTTTATAGTTAGTTGAAAAGATGTATAACGGTAACATCTTAGGTCTCTAGGTCTAGTCGACCGGGAATAAATATCTCCGGGGAGTACGGCACGTTCTGAGAATCCACAGATACAGTAATGCTCTGGTACACTTCCATCAGGACGACATGGCTTGAGCCCAAAAAACGGATTTTGAGCGAAGCGAAAAATCTATTTTTGGGTGAGATAGCCATGTCGTCCTGATGGACCCGCCCTTGCCTTTCTAAGAAAGGGCTGTAGGACCCCTCCCTACATACAGTATCTGTAGCACCTCGTGTACGCTACAAGGAATACAGATGGCGCCAGGATTGGCGCCAGGCACGCATACGAATCGGGGGATAGGGAAGCCTTGGGAGCGGCTCCCCTTTTTCTTTCCCGAATTCGTATCTCGTCAATCTCCCTCCTACGAGACGAATCTCTGTTCAGGTCGTAGATTGCCATGTGACGTGTCTAGAATACGTCCTCTGATATGTCGCGATATCCCTTTCACGAGGGATACTCGCTCCAGGAGTTAGAATTCTGGTACCTTAAGGTAAATTCTCTGGGAATATCGCCGTAGTTGTAATATACCCTAGGAAGCTACCCTATAGGAACTTCCATCAGGACGACATGGCTATCTCACCCAAAAATAGATTTTTCGCTTCGCTCAAAATCCGTTATATATATACATATATATATATATATATATACAGATGTAATGATGTTGTCCACTACATGAGCAGTGCTATGGTATACTTTGTGATTCCTTACTTGTCACCTTCATAACAGTCTCCTACCCCTTTGCTTGACATTGTACGAGGAATTCTAGAAATCTAGTTTTTGGCGTATTGCCTCTATTAATTCTATAGGGAAGTATTCTAGCTTCATTCTGAATTGGTGTGAGAACAGACTCTGAATTTACCTTTGGTTATTAGACATCCAACTCATTTACTGAAATCATTATGCTGGATATGATTTATAGTTTACCTTTTAATGTCTGACTAATCAATTTACAGTTTTTGTAAATAATTTTGATTTAGGGAAGCACTTATAATGTCACATGATTCTTATGTAAAATACCAAAAGCAGTACTTTTAATATGTTCCATAATCTGTTGATGCAGGATTACAAAGCTTTAATTGATAAATATTTATAGTCTTGAAAAATATACTTGAATTATAGCAAGTAGTTATAAAATATAGGAATGTTAGATTTCTACAAAGCTATCTTATCTTGCAGGGCCCATGAATGTAGTAACCCTTTCAACTGCAAATCCTTCAAGCTCATCTATCATGTCCACCTCAGCCTACGATTCTCAAACGACTATGAATGAAACTACAATCTCAAACCAAATTGAACCAACCCGTGCTTTACTTACATCTGTGAGCACAAACATTTCCCTGTCGACAGAATCTATTTCTAAAGATACAACAACTGGCGTTTCTTCATCTACAGCTACATCTGTAACATCTACCAGTAGTCTGCCCAGTACCACTACTGCATCAACAAATACTACACCTGTCACCACAGGTAGTACATCATTCACACCACTGTTCACTACTATTCACACCAATATTGACTCATCTCTAACTACAACTCCTGCCTCAGTCACTGATACAGCATCAACTGATGACAGTACCCTTACGGCTACTGCCAGTAATTCTACTATGACTACAACTGTTCCTTCGACTATCAGTAGCTCCACCGGAGGATCAGTATCCACTACGGCTTCAAACGCTACCTCTGAGCAAGCGTACTCAACTGACGCTTCTATCACTACTACTATTTCTACTGCTTTCAAAGCCTCTGACCCTATATCCTCAACTACTAGTAGCTCTACCACTACTCCTATAGTTACCGGTACATCTTACACTTCACCTGCCAGTTCTAGTACCCTTACTAGTACTCCTGACCTTACCAGTAATTCTACAAGTATAACTACCACTACCAGTAGCAGTACCTCAACCCCTATACCTACTACTGCCACAATCTCTACTACTGACAGTACCTCTGTCACTACCAGTATCTCTACAACTACACCAACCACTACCAGCCTCTCTTCTACTGTCCCTACCACTACTAGTACCTCTGCAATTACCACTGCCACTGACAGTGCCTCTATTACCACCAGTACCCCTACCACTACCAGTTCATCTACCACCACTCCTACAACTACCAGTACACCTACCACTACCAGTACCCCTACCAGTAGCAGTGCATCTACCACCACTTCTACCCCTACCACAACCAGCTTATCTGCCACTGACCTTACCACTACCACCACATCTACCACAATTCCTACCACTACTAGTACACCTACCACTACCAGTGCATATACTACCACTCCTACCACTACCAGTACTCCTACCACTACCAGTACTCCTACCAATGCCAGTGCATCTACCACCACTCTTACCACTACCAGTACTCCTACAACTACCAGTGCCACTCCAACAACTACCAGTACTCCTACCACTACCAGTGCATCTACCACCACTCCTTCAACTACCAGTACTCCTACCACTACAAGTGCATCTACCACCACTCCTACCACTACCAGTACTCCTGCTACTACCAGTGCATCTACCACCACTCCTACCACTACCAGTACTCCTACCACTACCAGTGCATCTACCACCACCCCTACAACTACCAGTACTCCCACTACTACCAGTTCAACTAACACCACGCCTACAACTACCAGTACTCTTACTACCAGTGCATCTACCACCACCCCTACAACTACCAGTAGGCCTACTACTACCAGTACATCTACCACCACTCCAACAACTACCAGTACTCCTATTACTACCAGTTCATCTACAACCAGTTCATCTACCACCACTCCTACAACTACTAGTACTCCTACCACTACCAGTGCATCTACCACCACTCCTACAACTACCAGTACCCCTACCACTACCAGCACATCTACCACTACCAGTACCCCTACCACTACCAGCACATCTACCACTACCAGTACCCCTACCACTACCAGCACATCTACCACCACTTCTACGACTACTGGTACTCCTACCACTACCAGCACATCTACCACTAGCAGTACCCCTACAACTACTAGCACATCTACCACTGCCAGTACCCCTACCAGCACATCTACCACCACTCCTACCACTACTAGTACCTCTATCACTACCAGCACATCTACCAGTACCAGTACTCCTACCACTACCAGCACATCTACCACTACCAGTACCCCTACAACTACCAGCACATCTACCACCACTCCTACTACTACTAGTACCCCTACCACTACCAGTGCATCTACCACTACTCTTACCACTACCAGCACCCCTACCACTACACCATCCACTACCAGTACCTCTACTACTACTCCTACCAGTACCTCTACCACTACTCCTACCACAACTAGTACTGCCTCTTCTACGTCTGCACCACTCACCTCGGCCACTACAACCCCCACTACAACAGTATCTACAACAATCCCTTCTACAACAGCCACAGAATTTACATCTACCACTATTCCTACCACTACTGAGAAAACCTATAATTAATTCAGAGAGTCTGATATCATCAGTATCATTAGAGCAGTTTCATAAATATGTTTATTTTAGAGGAATTAAAGAATTTTCTGGGACATATTGGTTATGTAAGTATCAATGGTAGTTTGAGAAATGTTTGAAATTATAATG
>NC_090725.1:327974413-327994413 GCF_036898095.1 Palaemon carinicauda | reverse complement strand
TAGCCGGATGCCTTTCCTGTCGCCAACCCTCCCCATTTACCCAGGCTTGGGACTTGCACTAAGTTGAGGCTGACTTGCCCCCCCCCCCGCCCCCTAATTTCACTTATGGGTTATCATTCTAAAGTCCCTTCCACACGAAAGGTCAAATGCACGGCAGGATGAAAATTTTGATTAATGGAAGATCACTTGTGTAGACGATATGATAGACTAAGAAACCACGGGTAAACCATCAAAGTGCCCGTGACCATCGTCGAGGCACTGGATGGGCTTTCTACTACTCACCACAGTCTGACAATTCTCAACTATTTAGCCCTCCGCCCAGCAGCTAGCCAAAGTTTTATATACGCCTATCTGTGCCTACTACCAGCCTTATACCGAGCTGATAACAGTTTCAAAGTGAGAGAAAAAAGCCCACATTTGTAAAGTAGGAAGACTTAAAGTTTTGTGATATGGGTGGCAATCATAGGTGAAGATGATATAAGGTCCTTCCACACGAGGGGCAAATGTACAATAGTCAAGACACTTAGTAATTTTGTTGTATGGTTGTCGAAGAGTACAGATCACGTCAGACTAGGAAATAACGGGAAAACCATCCTAGTGCCTCTGCCCGTTGTCAAGGCACTGGATGGGCACTTGACTATTGTCTGACAACTCTGACTGCCCTTTGGCCTTTGCCCGGCATCTGGCCCAATTCATACGTTTGTCTGCCATTGCCTACTGTCTAATCTGGTAACACTTACAAAGCGAAAGTCTTGCGAGCAAGTCTGAGTGCAAGCTTGACATTTCCCACTCATGCAAAAACTTAATTTAGAAGAGAAAACCACAGGCAAAGCCTTGTCGAGGCACTGGACGGGTGCCCGACTAGGGACCACAATCCATAATCTGACGGCACACTGCCCTTTCTCCGGCACAACTACTACATTCACTTGCCTGAGACTACTATCTGCCTTGAACAGTTTGATCTGGTAACAGGTAAAAGAGCAAATTAGTGCTTGCCCTGCATTCTCTCTTGTAAACGACTTATCTGGTATCATTCTATTCTATTTTGCCTCGAGATGTGCTTCTGGAGAAATGTTCACCCTCAAATGTGTCCTGCTTAGTAATAAGGGGTTTTACCTTCTCCAATAGAACAGGTGGCAGATTTATCTGTCACCATAGTCTAATCCGAACCTAATTTGGTTGAAATTTTTCTTTTTCTCTTTTCACTCAAGTCTGTGCAACCATTCCTACAATGCACCTTTCTCTTAGCTTTGCAAAGGGATAATTTTTTAGCTGCACAGTAAAAATATCAGATATTTTATCAGGCACTGCCCCTAAAGCTAGAAATAAAATCTTATCAACCCACACTAACACCAACATACCTGTGTTACTAGTGGACATATCCTCCAAATATTGTGATCATTATAACGATGGTAGGAAACTTCATTTGTTACTACTTTGTTACAATTTCAACTGTTTTAACACATTACTTTAATACCTTTGCCTTACATAGTAACCATTCCACCGCATTGATACTTCAAGTTCCGTTTGAAAGAGTGTCTGATCATCTACTAGACGCATCTTAGCCCCCATGGGCTCAGACTGTGGATGAAGCTGTAAACCTGTTTCTACCCACAATCAATTCAATGTTTTTTGTACAGTAAAGTCTTCTCTAAATTTAGATATAGGATAATGACCCAAACCTAGTTTTATGGTTAGAAACCATTCATAGCCATATAAATAACATGTATACTGGCCATATATAAAAAAACCGTAATGTTATAAAGTTACTTCTGGAATAATGTGCTGGCCAGTTATGACCATTCTACACTCTTTTTACTCTGCTAAAATGTAGTGCGACAGTAATATCTTTATGTAATCGACAGTTTCGAGTGATATTTCCATATTCCGTTTTGTACCTAATGTAAGTTGCTCTACTTTATGAGTGGATGAAACTTACTGCATACACCTCGTTCGACTATACAAACACTCAAGTTTATTCTTACTATCATTCACAAATAGTAATTTCATGGGTCAAAGACTACTTGTAATATAAGACCAGTCAGTGTCCAGTATTAAACACCTATTATGCATAAAGCTTCTCTAGTATTATACCACAGTCTGATATGATTAATGTGAAAAAAACTTATTTGTTAAAGCTTATTTAAAAAAAAAATGATTAACATGGACTAATAACTCAACACTAATTGAAATGTAGATAGTTTTATAGTGATTTAAGAGGGGATATGTACACTATTACTGCACTGTATTTGTAACAAAGCTTCAACTTTTGAATAAATAGATTCTGTAAACTTGGGAGGATTGGAGAATAGCAAGACAATGTAGGTAAATAAGAATAATCTTAGTAAGAATTTTTGCCAAAAATTTACTTCTGCACTTATAGTCTCGACTTTGTACTCTACGTACTCCTGACCAGTTATTCCCAGGGCTCATTAGGTCCTGATAATTACAAAGGAGACTTAAAAGTTTTTCAGCAATTGATATTCTCATCAACATGTTTTATATAATTTATGTATTATATACATTAGGGACAAAATGATTTCTGGAAAAATTCGAATATTCAGTTATATACCACTTTTAGTTTATTAATTCATTCGGCTTATCCTAGACAACAACCATTATTGGAAATACACAAGAGTTACTGGCAATTCTAGAACATACCTTTATTTACTTTAATAAGCAACAAACATTTGCTAAAGCTATACAATTTTATTGCAGTATAACAGTTATAGAAGATATTTACCTCCTAGCAAACCCAATATATATTATCAACCTTTCTGTATTTCAAGAATAGAAGTAACCAACCAAGACAAATAAATTTAAAGTTTACTGTAATACATAATGTGAAACTTTAGCAAGACTTTTTTCCAAGGTTTAGATTTTTATTAAATATTCTAAAAACTACAAGAGATCAAATAACTTTCTTGTAGTCTCTGGTATTTATGCAACTGCAGTGACGAAACAAACAGTGATAAATATTATATAGGCTAAAAAGTTTTCTTATGAAGTTACAAATCGTTGAAAGAATTAAATTTATCTAGTAAATATTCTTTAAAAACTCCTACCTCCGGTTTTACCTGTACAAGATTAACCTAAATTAATGTCAGTGTTGAGGAGTTTCGTTCCCCAGTTATGAATTTCGTAAGCTTTAACACTTCAACTATTTAGTCTCTTAGCATGTTAATATGATCAAGAAATGAAGGCTGGCAATTATTGTAAATGTCACAGGGGAGATGCAGGCTACTAGCCCTTTCCCTCTTGACTATGCTAAGCCTTTCAGGGCATATTTATTATTGCAATGCGCAAGATTACACAATAACCAAACATCCTAGAATTAATTTTGCTTGCTATCCACTTAAATTATGAGACTTTACATCTGAACTTAAATTCCAATTTTATAGTTTAACGAAAATGTTGCAAAAAAAAAGTTAGAATACGTACAAGGACAAAGATTACAAGTTCAGTTAATGAGTAAGGACACCAAAAAAATAGTTTAAGAAAATCTTATGATTCACACAAGACATACATTTGACAGGTCAGGGAGGCCACTTTGAAGCTTCCCAACTGCCAATCTATTTCTATGGACAAGATAGACATGATGTACAGATCAGATTCTCCAAAGCAGGTAGCTGGATTCTCCATAGAAGGTAAAAGATTCTTCATAAAAGCGAGGGGAAATTTTTGTAGTTCCTTGCAGGACAAGCAAGATTTCCACAAGGCAGACGGAAGATCTAGCAGTTTCAGTCCTCAGCGTTGTTTTCAGTGTTGTGTGATCAGCATGTTTGATAAGAGGTTGCAAGAAGTTTGATTGAGCCATATACCAGGGCTGGCAAAATGTCGCCTGCACTAGGGTTCAGCATGATCCACAGAAGCCTGCAGAAAATTAGAAAAGTATAAATTTTCACTTTTAAGGCATGGAAATAAAGCCAAAAGAATGAATAAATGTTTGCTCAATTCAAGATCAGTTGAAAGCAAGATTTTAGTCAGATGGAGCTTATATAATGTTTTGTTTTAAGGCACAGAAATTATGCCCAGAAGTAAGATCATCTAAGTGTTGGCTCAACAATTTTGGATCGGTTGAAAAATATAAGTGAATGATTAAGAAATATCAGATGGAGCTTGGTTTAAATATCTTTACCTGCTTTAGTTGCTGCAGCACTCTAGGAATCTTAATATCTTTACCTGCTTTAGTTGCTGCAGCACTCTAGGAATCTTAGTTTTAACTGTGGAATCTGAATCCATGGAAGGAGTTTCTTCCCTTCCCACCATTAGTAGAGTCACCAGTCAATCCATTAAAAACTTCCTCGGTTTTGAAGGTTTCGCTCCCAGAATATTCAGTATTTTTTGGTTCTTGGTACAGCTGCGAGCAGAACTTTCACTGTAAGATAAGAATTCACAGTCAAACAGCATGTCTAAAAAAAAAACTTAAATGCAGTTAAGAATTCTAACAGCAACGTTGTGGCAGACTGGAGTAAATTTGAATTAAGATTTGTGACTATGAAAAAATCCTTACAATGTTGATTGTGTTTACAGTTTACCTAATCTAATACCCATGCTGTATAGGTTTTATTATCTGAATGCAGAGCTCAAAAGCTGGAAAGTTGCAGCCCTTTCAAGCTTCATACTCTAGAGACACCCTCTGCAAGGTTCACCATAACACTGAATATATATCGGGGTAGCCAAACCTTTTAACCTAGAAATAAAGGCTGGAGCTCTAAGTAGAATTATAAGACTGCTTAGAGCTTTGCAGACACTGCTAGAATCTTTAACTAAACATGATGAAGGTACTAAGTCTTTGCCTCCTAAACTTTAATGGTCAGTGTGACACATTCTCTTTAACAAATCAGTTTCGTTCAACTGTCTTTACCCAGGCCTATTAATATGTTAGGGCAATTTCATTCATGTGCATTCTAAAATGCTTAATTGAATTACTTAATGACAAACTAATATTAAAGAAACCATGCTCTGTCCACGAGATACTTAGGGACCAAATTTCTTAGTAAAATGCCAATACTTACTCTTTAAACTATTTTATTTCTAAGTTTTATTACTTCCAATTATTTGTTATAAGAATCACTAGCTATGGCAAAATTTTAACTATTTAATGCTCTACTACTAAATTTAATGTCATTTACTAGTTAATTATGGCTATGGTTTTGATATTAAACTAAAATAACTTGCAAACGAAAATTACAGCAAACGAAAATTACAATAAATAAAGTTTTGTAAAAGAACGAATAGTTCTCAGTCTGTAAGATAGTGAATATCCACCACTCGCCACAAATCTAACTGATCTGGTGAAATTTAGATTGGTAGAAAAGTAATCTCAAGGCTTTGTCAGAAGAGGTACCTTACTGTATGGTAGTTCGTTGGCCATGCATAGGTGTAGGGTCATTAGGTTCAAGGGAATTCTTTGCAATTGTCCTGCTATTATTCTTAAAGTTATTGCACACAAGTGGTTTCCATTGCATTGGAATGCCAAACCAAGCCTCTCACAGGATCCATGAATTGTAAGCAATGAAGTCCAAGGCATATGCAGTCTCATAGTACCTCTGATATGAAAGGAAAGCTAGCAGCTGGTCAATGGGGTGCTCATTAATGACACCATTATGACTAGTTTTCTGGACAGATGATGAAAAAATTTTTCTCTTCGTCAGTGTTCGACCTCATCCAATGGACCGCCCTAAAGATGTTAAGTAGTAGTTTTTTGGTTCTTTAATATAATGAGATTCTCCCTTAAGAAATTCTTTAAAATCTGACAAACTATTTCTTTAACTGGTTCTTTAACTAAGGTTAGATAGATAACCCAAGCAGTGCACATATGCCAGTGTATATTAGGTCCAAGTACTCTTTTTAAGACAAAGTGGCTTTTGCATACAGAAAAAGATTCTTTGAGTACTTCAGATCTTACAAAGGCTATAAGACTTTCCTGTCTTTCATATATGCTGATTCAAGTTACCAGTTGTGGCTCCACTATGAACTCATAACAGATTGATTTAAAGTGTGACCAAGAGCTATTGAGCCTGTATCCTTAGTGAAGGAGTCATGGTTTGAAGAACATCCATTATCCTTCTAAATTTTCATAGAATTAAAAGTGCAGATTCAAACTAGTTGCTTTAAGTGAAAGCTAAATTTAAAGTCAGCAACTTAAATTAATTCCTGATTACCTGTGATCCACCATACTAGATAAGTAAACTAGCACCATACAAATGGGCCCCAAAAAACTAACGAGTAGCCTTATTGTACAAGTCACTAAACATGCTACTCTGAAATACAGATTATTCTGTATATTCTTTACTCGTAAGGGTAATGCACAGAATTAGAATAAATACCGAGGCTCTTCCACTGGATATTTCAAGGTCTGAGTAACTTATGCATCATCTTCCATTGGTATATGTAGTAAACACTGACTTCACTAGCTGAAACAAATATAAAATTAAAACAGTAAATGAAAAGTGAACAGCATGTGAATGTGTTGCAAGCTTGAGATTGTGTATGTAGCTATATATCTATAAATCAAAATACAAGAGGCAAGTAAAAGAACTTACACAATGGTAATCCGTTTCCATAAGTGAAAAATTATACCTCCTATTAACCTGTTTAGTGCTAAAAGCAGAAGACTGAATAAAATCTTTCTCCTAACTATCAAGAAAGTAAGTTATGCGTGTCCCTGTCATCCATAAGGTTGTCAGCAACACTGTGGTCCTCAGGCACTATCCATGCCGTGTAACTTCAAAATTGGCATTGTTTAAGCTATAAAGAGATCAGAAACCTAACACTTAAATGTATAGTAATTGAATGCAACCTACAATTTTTACTTTATAGCTCTTGTGTACGACTAAATTTACCTTTGAACTAGACTATAAACCTAACTAATTACTATAAATTAAAATGACTTATAACAATTGGCAAAAAAACAATTTTTTTTTGTGGGCGGCTCTCTATGGTGCCGGCCTTCACTGTCATTGACTGAAGTTTCCCATTTCGGCCAAGAAAATACTCTTGAACTTTTTTTGCTAGGAACTTCACTAAGTACTTCACTAACAATACAGTACCATTAAAATTAAAGTACCAAACACATTACAGCACCATCAAGTGGATTTCACAATCAAACTAAAATCACATCTGAAACTATCACTATACTTGCCATATGATGAGTTGGGAGTAATTTCTTCAGATTGTACGAAGCCTTTATGGCTTTAAGGTCTACACAAGTAGGGTTCATTTCGGATACCTGTATCGACTTCAAATTGGTTGCTTCAAAGTGTCCAGGAGCTCGGGTAAGAGCACACACTGTAAATTTCTTTTCGGGATTGCTTCAAAGTGTCCAGGAGGCCTGGTAAGAGCTGACATTGTAATGCTTCCAAGTGTCCAGGAGCTCTAATAAGAGCTGACATGGTAAATTTCTTTTCGGGATGTCGACACATTGACTGCAAAAAAAAGAAGGCTATTTTACAGATAATCATGGGAGATGACTGAATGCTTAAGACAAAGGACACCCACCTACTGCTAGTAGTATTTTAATACTATCTACAAGGACTCGACTGCATTAACCGAAATTAATAATTTTGTACTACAACCTATTGGCAAAAATACTTTTTGTTCAGCTGCTATGAATTTTCCCTTAAGAAGACTTCAAGGTGTGGATACCCATTCTAATTTAGAGATAAAAACTTCAGAATTTTCCTTACATGCTCAAAGCAAACAAATCAATTTAGTGAATATACGGCCAACTGGTTTGCTTCTAGAATCTTGCACAGGTGATAAGAGTAACTGCCGAGACAGATTTCGGTTGGGAAGAGATGAAGTTTTACCTTGGGTAGTTTAATAGAGTATCAGTCTACGCTTTGCCTACCATGCAATTTTAATCCCATTAGTTCTGGCCTCTTATGCCAGAGTGTTAAGGAGCCTCCTCTTGTACCCCATCAAGCCATTAAATTTCCAACCAACTAGTGGAATAACATTTCAAAACTACTCAGTGACCAGAGATAAGGGTTAATTCTTCAACAGATGTACTTGCATGAGCAAGTTAGTTAAGCATAGGTATTTGAAGACAACTTTTTAAGAATGACATTAACAACAGTTTCAGTTGACAAGTAAAGTTTAATAACATCTGGCTAAACCAGAAACATTCTAATGAGAACGAGGACCATTTTGGAACATAGACCTCTGTTATGCCTTGCATAGCTTTTTTTTATAAACCATCTTCATTAGATCAAGAGTGAAAGATTTCCTAGGAATAGTCTGTTGGAAAAATGCAGCCACTTACCCGAGAAGATACCGAGCAGTAATTCCCTTTCCACTTGTTGTATGCAAAGATATTCCTAGAGCATTGTGCAGTTTCAGGTGTTCTTCTGTAGGAATGCAAGTGTGCATCTGAATAAAATCATACGATTTGGTAAATGCCTATGTCTTAGAATCCTAGTACCTGTTGAAAGTAGTAGGTAAGTGATTATTAATATTTGTCCATTGTGAACAATGTGATATAAAGTATTAAAAAACAGTAAGTAAATTAAAGTAAATTAAAGTAAATTATGGTAAATTCATAATATCAATTAAGGATTAATAAACTTAAAATCCTTTAAGTAACCCATTCAACTTGCCAGATGTTATGGGCATTAACTCAGTAAAAGTTAGTCAAATCTTTAGTCTGCAGTATTCAGTCAAACTTTTCACTAGCATCTTATTTGGAGCAACACTTCGATTTGGCACACCTCTACTACAGTAAGTTAGGGGAAGCGAAAAGTAGAATACTTTATAGTTATGGTCATCACATACACCTTCGCCTCTGTTGCAAGCCAATAGCTAAAATATATCAATAGGTTATCAATACAGTACAGTATATGTATTTCCAGTCATTTCACTATCTAAGTAGCATAGGGAATCATGCTTTATAGTGTTAGCATGTCACTTATTTTACAAGTTTAGGAAATCACTGAAGAACAAGAAGATATTCTATACAACTAATGGCATAATTACATACTATGCTAAACAACGTCCACATACAACCTATAAAAAAAAAAAAAACTAGTAAATATTTAAAGAGGTTTATGAAGTTATAAATAACTAGTGTCCTTTTGAAGAAAAACTAGCATATACTAAAACTAATCTGAAAACTAGACCTTTATAAACTACAAGCTAGTTTTGTAAAGATATGCATAAATTCTTATAAAAAGTTGCTTCAATAGGAAGCACAACACTGACACTATCACAGCGTAGAAAGCAAACGCTCAATGGCCTGCGGAACTGCCATAAGAAGAGTCAAAAGAGTGAGGTCTTACAGGCTCAGACTCATTGTGGTGACAGGTATGGGAATGGGGTAGCTAACACTAAAGCACAGGAAGGGAAGTGGGTAACACTGGCTGACTCACCATTTAGGCAGATTTATGCACAAAATTAAGCTCGACACCTTTAAGTCCCAGAAGTGTATCTGCCAGCTAATGCCGCACTTTATCATGGTGAGGGTGGGAATAACCACTACGGTCCATGGCAATGGAAGGAACACCCCCATGCCTTTACCACTTTTGTCAAAGGGGACACTGCCACTGATATCTGGTGGGGAAAGTAGCTTTAGCTACCAGCTTAATGTTAAACCCATCGGCAGATGTCTCCGCAGACAGGAGAGCTTCCCACTACATTGGGTAGTTATCCACATACCACCAAAATCTGAAATGCCTGCCAATGGGGATTTAAGGGATCTATGGTTTTGATTTAAACTGCAGGGACTGAACATGGGGTAAATTCACAGGGACAGCTACAGCAAGCACCCAATAAGGGAACCATAGCATATTAACAAAACTGGTTTTCATTAAGAAACTGCCTGTCTTTAAAAAATGCAGTTTCAAGTCTGAAATAGCTCAAAATACACTTAGCTGAAAGAGAAAGCATTGCCCAAAACTCACTTTGCATAAGCTTTTCAGTATGCTTTGGCAATACATTCTTTGCAAGAAAAGTGCATTATGGACATTACTGACAATATAAAAAGTGAGTTTCCTTGAATACTATGCATACACTAACTTTTCTGAAAACCTTCAAGGCAACATCACTTCTCGATCAGATTTAAATAATTTTTTTTTTTTTTTACATATGTAGAACAACGTAGTGCAATAAATCATGTAGAAAATAAGAAGTATGTTTTATATGGCGTTTTGAAAGGAACTTATTTCTGGTAGAAATTTATAGTTAACGAGTTATGATGGGTCTCCTACCATCACTGAAAAGTTATGGGTTTGCACTAGGTTTAGTCATTAGCATACTAAACAGCTTAAACCTTACACCAGTCTAGTTTGTTATTTAAATAAATTTTTTCCACCAATCATAAAACGCATTGTAAGTTAAGTAATTAAAACCAAATTAATATTGCTGAAACTAAACACTGAGCTGCTGAGTTTTATCTGGACTTCATAGAAAACTGCAAATTCATAGAAAATATCAGATTTGAAATAAATATATATCAATCATTTCACAAAGTGTCATTTGCAGCCATGTCCCATGTCACTACACAAGCCTCATTATTAGATCTTATTAACCTGAATTCTGGTACACTAAATAACACTACCTCTAAAATGGCTTTGTTCAAAACTTTAAACTAAAAATTATCCTTGCTCAGCAAGTGGAGCAATATTCACTAGCAAGTGTTAATCCCGAGAGCTGAAATTTTTAAGTTATTTAATTCATAATTTTCCTCAATTAGGTTTTGCTCTGACATAGCTCAGATCGAGATTTAACAGCCATTGCTGTTGTCCCATGTCGACGGACAGAGAACGGTACATGGGATTTTCTCACTATTATAAAAGGTTCGTGAATTCACAATGCACAACGATACAACTCTAAAATCTTGTTCTTGCGAGCGCTCGAGCGGTACTGCTTAGCCCTCTGAGCAAGTATATGTAATGATGCTTCGTCAATATGCTTTGTTAGATTTTGTGGAAATCTCCAACGATTGAAATATACTACCTATCAGACTTACCCCGTCATCTAAGTCATCAAAAACTAAGTGATCATGCACAACAGTTTACAAGACTTAGTGACTCTTAAAAAGGTAATTAATCCCCTCTGTACAAGACACTTTTCAAACAATTAGATTTTTTTGGAAAATTAAGATTTTGATAATGTACATTATCCACATGGGGTACTTTATTTTGGAGTTATTTTAAATTATTTATCACGTTCAATTTGATTTTCCTTTGTTATAGCTCTTCGGTCATTTAAGCGCTCACTCATAGGTTCAGACAAGCTAAAGTTACACACTGCTCGTTAACCACATGGGCCTCGTATTATGATGTCAATTAAGTGATTAGTAACACTAATAGTATTAAGTGAAACTAGTTTCCTTAAAAATGAAAATTGAAGAAATGTGGGAAATCTGAAGTTTTATGAAAAATAGCTGTAACATGCATTTCAAATTTACTTTCCCGTAATAGCAATCCTTGGCAGTTTAATAAAAACATTATAACCTTTGTTTAACATGAATAATTTTTTTGACAACTAAAATGCAAAAATACCAAATATAATTAAACCTTATAGTCAAGTATATTACCTTTTTTCGATTCAGCAGGATCTTCAATGGTAAGGAAAGTCTTCAATAGTATCACTGGTAGTTTGATGCGGTGTATACAATTTGGCAGTTTCCAATTCATGGATAGTCTAGAGAGATATCTAGTTATACACTTGGCAAAATATTTCAAAACCTTGAACTACTGCCAAGCCTTTTCAACTATTCCCTCATATTAGACCATTCCCTTACGTTCCTCCACCGCTTGTCAAGTAAAGTGAATGCATGGTCCTCAACCGATGGTTAATATGAAAGCATGGCTCTTTAGTAAAAAGTAAAAATTTATCAAGGGCAGAGGTGGTCTGAAAAGCAGCTTGACTGCTTCAATACTATCGATACTGCATTAATGTATAGTTAAGTTTCTGCACTATGTCTTCTCCATTTGTGAAGGGATCTTATTTTTCAGCACACACTATCACACCCAATAGCCAAACCTGGCTTGGCTATCTGTCACAACGATAGTTCTCTCTCAACACGAGTCAATTTCAAATATACCTATTCCCTATAGCAACCTAATTATACATTTAACATTACTTCCATTACAAAAACTATATCAATCAACACTTACGTTGTGGGATCACTTGTTTTAATTATTCGATTCCAGAAGCTTGGTGCTAAGTGGAACACTAAGTTTCGTAGAAAGTGGGACAAGGCCTATGTGGTAGATGGACTTGGTCCAAAATGCGTACCGTTTACCATACTAATAACACAGTTTAACCAAGTTTCTCTTAACGTAAATGTAGTGTCCACAAAATTAATTAGGTCATTCACACAATGTAGGTCGTTTACACATCTTAAGACCCCTGTGGGCAAAACAGCTTTCAAATTACGATACTATTCATTGAAGAAACTCTAGAATGCACAGATAATTTTAACACCATAACAGCACTTTTTGTATATCCCAATAATTATTGATTCAAAGTAACAAGCACCATTAAGCGGATAAGAATAGCTTTTACTATTATTCGGTATAAACATTAAACTTCAATCTGTGCAGCACTAGAAAAAAGGTTGTCATAGTACTCTAATATTGGTCTAACTGGCAGTATATAAAAAAAAAAAAGAAAAAAGAAAAAAAAAAAAAAAAAAACTGCTAAACAAGCTTAAATGAACACTTGGTGACTTGTTCAACTCTAGCCTCTGTTCGAACACCGACTTTCCTTCCGTTTCCCATTATCAGACTATAATAAAGTTTAAACCCTAAACATTCACTGCTAACGAAATAACACTCGCTTATATTGCATATTCCAATATAGAAGATAACCAGTAAAGGTACATAATTTTTTTCATTTTGTCAAGTGTATGGAAATGTCACATTAGAATTATGGACATCGTGACTTTAGAGTTTTGAAACTACAATCGAAATTACTTTAGTAGGCAATATTAACGAGCCTTAGCCTAATTATAGTACAGCACTTAATTATAATAGTACATTGGGCATGTAATTGGAACTCTCAATATTGAATAGATCTTTAAAATAACACTATTTTGTATCTATTTACTACCCACGGATATCATTGTTGACGAAGTTACCGGATTTAGGAATTGTGCAGTTTTGTTTATCGCATGCCACAGGAGGCTCCTTTAAATTCATAATAAAAACCAGACTGAAGGAAAGAAAGTTTAAAATTTAACCCCTTTACTTAGCAACCTAGGCCATAACACTGGATCGTATCAACAGCCAGATTGCATACACGAACACTAACTGCACTGAATAATATGTTGAACACCTAAGAATGTACGATATAGTGTTTTAGATCTTGCAGAGATCATAGTTACCGTGTGTGACAAACAGAAAAAGTGAACCAACGCACAAGTACAAAAGTCTTGATACAGCAACTCGGTAACTATCAGCTTTATGATGGATGAAAAGCTTGGCAAAACTGTACTTGTCCAACCGATCACAAAAAAAAGGCTTCACAACCTGCTATTCACCACACAAACCAATTGTCTTTCCTTACCTCGTAACTCACTTCACTTTCAATACCAACTAACACCAAATCCCGACATTCTTCGCGAAGTAGTTTCTTGATCTTCCAAGGATCACACAACTTTGTAGTCTCTCTATAAAGAAAAAAATAGGTCTCCAGACTCCATGATTTACAACACCGCCATGTGCAGGAAAGAGTACCATGGCATAACAGCGCCATCTATTGACGTGGGTAACAGTGAATAAGTGGATATATTGACAATGATAGTGTGCTACATTAAGGGTAACCATTTTCCATGTCACTTTGTGTGATGGAGAGCTTTTATATATATTTAGCCTTATTTTACATGTTCGTATGCGTTTTATGTTATTTGAAATATAAAGTAATCAGAGAAATAGGATCATCAGAGAGACGAAAAAAAAAACTTGAAAAAATAAACAAATTACTTACATACATGAAAAAATTATATCTTTGTTTAAAGAATGGCTTAGGTTTCATTCTCTTGCATACTACAGTATATGCACTTGCTTATATTTGAGCAAAGTATCATGTTGGTATGAACTAAAAAAGAATAAAAAATCTTACAACTGAAAAACTGAAGCAAATTAATAAAGGAAAGACAGAGAGAGAGAGAGAGAGAGAGAGAGGAGAGAGAGAGAGAGAGAGAGAGAGAGAGAGGAGAGAGAGAGAGAGAGGAGAGAGAGAGGTGTTAATGGAAGAGCGGCTCGGGTGGGAGAAATTGTTCAGAGGAGGGTTAATTTCTGAATAATTTCGTAGCCACGCAAAGGTTGAAAGAGTGAAAGAACGACGAAGTCTCTGAGCGTTTAGCTCATTTAAGCATGTGCTCTCCTCGATTGAGATGACATTTCGGCACTACTAAAGGAAAACACATTGATTGTTTGAAGTAGTTTTACGTTCATAAGAATTTAAGGGCTACGAAACACTTGCCTGAAATCCAGAAATTGTTTTGGCATGGTTAAACACGAAGGATAAAAATATTTTGGAGATTGTAATGGGAAAAGAATGGCTATAATATACTCTCTCTCTCTCTCTCTCTCTCTCCCTCTCTCTCTCTCCTCTCTCTCTCTCCTCTCTCCTCTCTCTCCTCTCTCTAGAATTTATTCGAATAAATTTGTCGAAAACATTTCTATTTGTAGCTTTGATATACCTCACTGCTTACATTTTATCCCCTTTCCAAGTGGAGAGACCTGAACGTGGTGAAAGGGTTTGTGTGTCGCCATGATCAGCAAAGGTGTACTAGTCAGGGCCACCTATACTAGGTTGGTTTGTTGTGGGTGATCAGACTAAAGTATCGCACCATCACCAATCTGCAGTGGTTAGTGGGACGATGAAAATGGCCAAACATCAGATATGACAAAAGACATATTATTATCATTACTTGCTAAGGTACAACCTCAGTTGGAGAAGCAGGATGCTATAAGCCAATGGGCTGCAACAGGGAAAATAGCCCAGTGAGGGAAGGGAAAAAAGGGAGAATAAAATAATTTAAGAAGAGTAACATCAAAATAAATAGCGGCTCTAAAAACTATATAAACTTTAACAAAACAAGAGGAAAAGAAATTAGATAGAATAGAGTGCTTGAGTGTACCCTCAAGCAAGAGAACTAACTAAAGACAATTGACGACCATGGTACAGAGGCTATGACACCTATCCAAGACTAGAGAACAATGGTTGGATATTGGAGTGTCCTTCTCCTTGAAGAACTGCTTACCATAGCTAAAGAGTGTTTTCTACCCTTAGCAAGATGAAAGTGGCCACCGAATAATTACAGTGCAGTAACCCCTTGGATGAAGAAGAATTGTTTGGTAATCTCAGTGTTGTCAGGTGTGAGGACAGAGGAGAATATGTAAAGAATAGGCCAGACTATTCGGTGTATGTGTAGGCAAAGGGAGAATGAACCGTAACCAGATAGAAGGGTCCAATGTAGCACTGTCTGGCTAGTCAAAAGACGTCATAGTATCTCAACGGGGGGCTGGTGCCTTAGTCAACCTACTACCTATAGCCATTTGTCCTATGGTAGACTAGAAACGGCTCTACTTGTTGTTATTGATATATTTGTTGCAAACTGACCCTTATTGAAAAGCAACATAATAATTGGACAATGTCCAGATAATTGAAATTCAGTATAGCAATACAAGATAAATAGAATATGAATATTAGAGCCAGAATCATATGACAAGTTAAGATAAGAGTTATTCAATTAAAATCTTGCCTGGCAATGTAGCTATTCACACTCAAATGATTTATGGCACAGCTGTGTTTCAATCTGGCAATCCTTCCCATTCTGATTACCAAATCAATTGTTTATTAATTTTGTATTGAACCTTGACTACTCATCGAGTAAGACTTGTTTTATTCCCTTGTTCTTGTTGATAACTTAGGTTAATAAACTAAGGATAAACAAGAGTAGTAAATATTGCGGGTTTAGAGTTAATTAAATTGTGAGGAGAACAAGACGAAGAGAGAGAAACTGGCAATTTACTGAACATGCAACGGTCACTATATTACAGGGTGCTAACGGATAAGTAGGCCGGGGGGGGGGGGGGGGGGACATTTCCAACCACCACAATCATGTGTGTTTTCATTCAAATGTAAATATAAAATACCAAGGCGATAGCCTAATGAAACATACAATATTATACATGGATGTGAAGCTCTTAAAGAGCGCAACATTGTTAAACAGCAATCCACTGTGTGGAATAAATAATAAAGTTACAATATACAGAAAAGAGTCCAGGGGGAGGAAGCACGGCGGGTAAAACGATGTCCTTACAAGCTATATGCGAAGGATATTGAACAAATGAGTAATTTTTTCTTTGAATGATTAAATTAATATTAAAATATTATTTAAAACTACCATTACTCTCTCGACTGTAGGAAAAGATTGGTTGTGATACCGGAAAACTGAACTGCACTTTCGTTAACCTGAAAATTGAATTGTATAATTGGTTGTTAATTGATTTCACTGGATTGCAGCCAGTCTCTTTTAAGGTCAATAGCCCCAAAAAGGGTAGGTAAAGGTATTTGTTGCTGGTGTCGTGTTGATATTTACCCTGCAAAATATCAATGATCATGTTTCCTAGAATAGTGTATCAATATGCAGATTAGTACTTAGTAAAGAATTATGGAAAACTTTGCGGGATAAAAATGCTTCTAACATTATAGGTAACATTTTCTCAAATATCAATGTCCATGTTTCTCCCTGGTGGGAGAATCACTAAATGCATGTTTCCATTGCTTATCCCTATACACTATGCTGATATAAAATGAAATTATTGTTTTTAATGTGTATGGATGAGTAGAGAATGGGACAATGTACATTCATTTCCTCATGGATGATATTATTAATATTATTATTATTATTATTATTATTATTATTATTATTATTACTTGCCAACCTTCAACCCTAGTTGGAAAAGCAGGATGCTATAAATCTAGGGTCTCCAACAGGAAAAATAGCCCAGTGAGGAAAGGAAACCAGAAAAAATAAAATATTTTAAGTACACAAACATTAAAAAAAATATTTCCCATATAAACTATAAAAACTTTGAAACAAAAGGGCGAGAAATTAGATAGAATAGTGTGCCCGAGCAAGAGAACTCTACCCCAAGACAGTTGAAGACCATGGTACAGAGGCTATGGCATTACCCAATACTAGAGAACAATGTGTGTATTTACAAATCTCTCTTACAAGAGGAAGAATGCCAAGAGGAAGAGAAATTAGATAGACCAGTGTGCCCGAGTGTACCCTCATGCAAGGGAACTCTACCCTAAGACAGAGGAAGACTATGCTACAGAATTTTCTTACTCAAGACTAGAGAACAATCTGTTCATTTACAAATCTCTCCTATAAGAGGAAGAATGCCAAGAGGAAGAGAAATTAGATGGACCAGTGTGCCCGAGTGTACCCTCATGTAAGAGAACTCTACCCCAAGACAGTAGAAGACCATGGTACAGAATTTACTACCCAAGACTAGAGAACAATGTGTGTATTCACAAATCTCTCTAAAAAGAGGAAGAATGCCAAAAGGAAGAGAAATTAGATAGACCAGTGTGCCCGAGTGTACCCTCATGCAAGAGAACTCTACCCCAAGACAGTGGATGACCATGGTAGATAATTTACTACACAAGACTAGAGAACGATGTGTGCATTTACAAATTTCTCTTAGATGACGAATGCCTAGAAGAAGAGAAGTTAGATAGGATAGTGTGCCTAAGTGTATCCTCAAGCAAGAGAACTCTACCCCAAGACAGTGAAAGACCATGGTACAGAATTTACTACCCAAGACTAGAAAACAATGTGTGTATTTAAAAATCTCTTATAAGAGGAAGAAAGCTAAGAGGAAGATAAATTAGATAGAACAGTGCCCCCTAGTGTACCCTCAGGCAAGAGAACTCTACCCCAAGACAGTGGAAGACCATGGTACAGAGGCTATGGCATTACCCAAGACTAGAGAACAATGTTTTCATTTACAAATCTCTCTTCTAAGAGGAAGAAAGCTAAGAGGAGGAGAAATTAAATAGAAGTGTGTCCGAGTGTACCCTCAAGCAAGAGAAATCTATCCAAAGACAGTGGAAGACTATGGTACAGAGGTTATGGTACTTCTAGAGAACAATGTGTTCATTTACAAAACTCTCTTATAAGAGGAGAAAGCTAAGCATCCAGCTCAGAAACTCAACTGCATTGACCCGAAGCAAGGAACTGCCGGGATGTTACGCTTTAAACACATTCCCAGTCACATGAATCAAAGATTAGCCTCTCCATCGGTCATGAGTTCCTTTATTGATGCAACGAAGGCGTAGTCGAAAATAAAAGATGAGCCGAGTTCAACGTCATTTCGCGTCATTCCTTCGATTTTGTCCGGGTTCTTCCTGGTGTCAACCATTTAAAATGAGACCAGGAAGCAGTTTTATACTGATTAAAAGAATTTGGGATAATCAAGCGAGAATCTAGATCAAATTATAATACCTCGGTTTTTATTGGTTCGTTTTTAGGTACGTGTCTCTTTGTTAAGGGGTATTCAACAATTTAAAATGAGACCAGGAAGTAATTTAAAACCGATTAAAAGAATTTGGGATAATCAAGAGAGAATCTAGATCAGCTTACAATACCTAGGCTTTTATTGTTTCGTTTTAAGGTATGTATGAACTAGTGTTAAGTTATCGCTAAATTTTTAACACACTTAAAGGTCATGTTTCTTACCTTAAGAATTTCTTGATTAAGATTCATTCCTGCCAAGTTAATTTCTTTCTTTCATTTCTTTAGCGTTTAGAGTTCTCTTCTTTTAGGGTACACTTTTGCACAATATTCTAATTTTTCTTAGTGTTGTTTTGTAAAAGTTTTTGTTTAAATGGGAAATATTTATTTTAATGTTCCTATCCCTGAAATATTTCATAATATCCTGTTTCCTTTTCTCACTGAGCTATTTTCCCTGTTGGAGCCCTTGGGCTTATAGCATCCTGCTTTTACAACTAGGGTTGTAGTTTAGCATGTAATAATAATAATAATAATAATAATAATAATAATAATAATAATAATAAACTAATTTTTCTGATATCTTCTGTTCTTTCAGGAGTGATATAAAACAGAATAAATTGGCAGAATCACATTATCCACGAAAATCTGCAAATGTTCTTGCAAGCGAATTTAAATCTCTCTCTCTCTCTCTCTCTCTCTCTCAAAAAAAAAAAAAAAAAAACAGACTCAAACGAAATGGCAAAGACAACGTTGGAATTGCTTCGAATTCTCGACTACAGAAACATCAAAAAGGTTAGAAATCTCTGCGAATCAGCAAGAGAGGAAGCAGAACGTTGGTTGGAGAGTCAAAACGTTAGGACGTTTGTTGTGCTCATGAAAGAGAGATTTGGCACATTACAGAGCTCCGTCTGCTGAGAGACTTGGAATTAGGGTAGGAAATTTCGCAGCGTAAGAAGGAGATTTGTGGAGGAATGGAGGGATTATTTCAGGGGCGATACTAAGGAGAGAATATATTTTTGCATAACGAGGACGTAAATTGGTGTTCCGGAAAATTTCTAGTCATAATGAATTTGGAAAAACTCATAAGCATAATACGGATTTGGACTCCAACGGGAGAAAGTTGAATGAAATTTTTTTTTTTGAAAATAGTTATGATCATAAAAACGAAAATATTAAAGATGGAAAATTGAGAAAAGGAAATTGTAAGACAAACAAATTAATGACTTTCTATAAAACATGTAATTATTTGTAGAATTTCTTTTTTGTGGGGTTGGGGGGGGGGGGGCAAATATCAGATCTTGAGTAATGATATATTTTTACCTCCGCCAACGAAGTTGGAGGGAGACTATGTTCTATACCCTGATTGTGTGTGTGTGTGTGTGTGTGTATGTTTGTGTTTGTGAACACCTTTCTAGCCACAATTTTAAATAGTAGAATAATGAAACTTGCAGGGATTGAATTTTATACAAAAAACTAGAAATTATTAAATTTTGAGAGGTCAAGTTCAAAGATCATG
>NC_090725.1:327959493-327963913 GCF_036898095.1 Palaemon carinicauda | reverse complement strand
ATGTTTCCATTGCTTATCCCTATACACTTTGCTGTTATAAAATGAAATTATTGTTTTTAATGTGTATGGATGAGTAGAAAATTGGGCAATGTCCATTAATATCCTCATGAATGGGATGATATTATTATTATTATTATTATTATTATTATTACTTGCCATCCTAAAACCCTAGTTGGAAAAGCAGGATGCAATAAATCTAGGGGCTCCAACAGGAAAAATAGCCCTGTGAGGAAAGGGAAACCAGAAAAAATAAAATATTTTAAGTACACAAACATTAAAAATAAATATTTCCCATATAAACTATAAAAACTTTAACAAAACAAAAGGGCGAGAAATTAGAATAGTGTGCCCGAGCGTACCGTCAAGCAAGAGAACTCTACCCCAAGACAGTTGAAGACCATGGTACAGAGGCTATGGCATTACCCAATACTAGAGAACAATGTGTGCATTTACAAATCTCTTATAAGAGGAAGAATGCCAAGAGGAAGAGAAGTTAGATAGAAAAGTGAGTCCAAGTGTACCCTCAAGCAAGAGAAACTCTACCCTAAGACAGTGGAAGATCATGGTAGAGAATTTACTACCCAAGACTAAAGAACAATGTGTTCATTTACAAATTTCTCTTAGATGACGAATGCCAAGAGGAAGAGAAATTAGATAGAACAGTGTGCCTAAGTGCACCCTCAAGCAAGAGAGCTCTACCCCAAGACAGTGGAAGACCATGGTACAGAAGCTACTACCCAAGACTAGAAAACAATGTGTGTATTTAAAAATCTCTCTTAGAAGAGGAAGAAAGCTAAGAGCAGGAGAAATTAAATAGAACAGTGCCCCCGAATGTACCCTCAAGCAAGAGAAACTCTACCCCAAGACAATGGAAGACCATGGTACAGAATTTACTACCCAAGACTAGAGAACAATGTGTTCATTTACAAATCTCTCTTATAAGAGGAAGAATGCCAAGAGGAGGAGAAATTAAATAGAACAGTGCCCCCGAGTGTACCCTCAAGCAAGATAACTCTATCCAAAGACAGTGGAAGACCATGGTACAGAGGCTACTACCCAAGACTAGAGAACAATATGTGCATTTAGAAATCTCTTATAAAAGGAAAAATGCCAAGAGGAAGATAATTTAGATAGAACAGTGTGCCCGAGTGTACCCTCAAGCAAAAGAACTCTACCCTAAGACAGTGGAGGACCATGGTAGAGAATTTGCTACCCAAGACTAGAGAACAATATGTGCTTTTAGAAAGCTCTCTTACAAGAGGAAGAAAGCTAAGAGGAGGAGAAATTAAATAGAAGTGTGCCCGAGTTTAACCGCAAGCAAGAGAACTCTACCCTAAGACAGTGGAAGACCATGGTAGATAATTTACTACCCAAGACTAGAGAACGATGTTTTTCATTTACAAATTTCTCTTAGATGACGAATGCCAAGAGGAAGAGAAATTAGATAGAACAGTGTGCCTATGTGTACCCTCAAGCAAGAGAACTCTACCCCAAGACAGTGGAAGACCATGGTAGAGAATTTACCATCCAAGACTAGAGAACAATGTGTGCATTTACAAATTTTTCTTAGATGGTGAATGCCAAAAGGAAGAGAAATTAGCTAGAAGTGTGCCCGAGTGTACCCCTCATGCAAGAGAACTCTACCCCAAGACAGTGGAAGACCATGGTACAGAATTTACTACCCAAGACTAGAAAATGTGTGTATTTACAAATTTCTCTTAGAGGAAGAATGCCAAGAGGAGGAGAAATTAAATAGAAGTGTGCCCGAGTGTACCCTCAAGCAAGAGAACTCTACCTCAAGACAGTGGAAGACTATGGTACAGAGGTTATGGCACTACTAGAGACAAATTAGTTCATTTACAAATCTCTTTTTATAAGAGGAAGAAAGCTAAGCATTCAGCTCAGAAACTCGACCGCATTGACCCGAAGCAAGGAACTGCCGGGATGTTACGCTTTAAACACATTCCCAGTCACATGAATCAAAGATTAGCCTCTCCATCGGTCATGAGTTCCTTTATTGATGCAACGAAGGCGTAGTCGAAAATAAAAGATGAGCCGAGTTCAACGTCATTTCACGTCATTCCTTCGATTTTGTCCGGGTTCTTCCTGGTGTCAACCATTTAAAATGAGACCAGGAAGCAGTTTAAAACTGATTAAAAGAATTTGGGATAATCAAGCGAGAATCTAGATGAAATTATAATACTTCGGTTTTTATTGGTTCGTTTTTAGGTACGTGTGTCTTTGTTAAGGGGTATTCAACAATTTAAAATGAGACCAGGAAGTAATTTAAAACCGATTAAAAGAATTTGGGATAATCAAGCGAGAATCTAGATCAGCTAACAATACCTAGGCTTTTATTGTTTCGTTTTAAGGTACGTAGGAACTAGTGTTAAGGTATCGCTAAATTCTTAACACACTTAAATGTCATGTTTCTTACCTTAAGAATTTCTTGATTAAGATTCATTCCTGCCAAGTTAATTTCTTTCTTTCATTTCTTTAGCGGTTAGAATTCTCTTCTTTAAGGGTACACTTTTGCACAATATTCTAATTTCTTTTCGTGTTGTTTTGTAAAAGTTTTTGTTTAAATAGGAAATATTTATTTTAATGTTCCTGTTCCTGAAATATTTCATAATATCCTGTTTCCTTTCCTCACTGAGCTATTCTCCTTGTTGGAGCCCCTGAGCTTATAGCATCCTGCTTTTCCAGCTAGGGTTGTAGTTTAGCATGTAATAATAATAAAAATAATAATAATAATAATAACAACAACAACAAAAAACAACAACAACAACAACATAAACAACAACAATAAGAATAACAATAAACGAATTTATCTGATATTTTCTGGTCTTTCTGGAGTGATATAAAACAGAATAAATTGGCAGAATCACATTATCCTCGAAAATCTGCAAATGTTCTTGCAAGCGAATTTAAACCTCTCTCAAAAACTGTAAAGAAAAAACACAGACTCAAACGAAATGGCAAAGACAACGTTGGAATTGCTTCGAATTCTCGACTACAGAAACATCAAAAAGGTTAGAAATCTCTGCGAATCAGCAAGAGAGGAAGCAGAACGTTGGTTGGAGAGTCAAAAACCTTAGGACGTTTGTTGTGCTCATGAAAGAGAGATTTGCCACATTACAGGGCTCCGTCTACTGAGAGACTTGGAATTAGGGTAGGAAATTTCGCAGCGTAAGAAGGAGATTTGTGGAGGAATGGAGGGGAGTATTTCAGGGGCGATACTAAGGAGAGAATATATTTTTGCATAACGAGGCCGTAAATTGGTGTTCTGGAAAATTTCTAGTCATAATGAATTTGGAAAAACTCATAAGCATAATACGGATTTGGACTCCAACTGGAGAATGGAGAAAGTTGAATGCAAGAAATTTTTTTGAAAATAGTTATGATCATAAAAAACGAAAATATTAAGGAAAGGAAATTGAGAAAAGAAATTGAAATACATGAATAAATTAATAACTGTCTACAAAACATGTAAACATTTGTAGATTTTTTTTTTTAAGGAGGGGGGGGGGGGGAGTTAGGGGTGGTGGCCAAATATCAGATCTTAAATAATGATATATTTTTACCATCGCCAACGAATTTGGAAGGAGGCTATGTTTTTACACCTTGTTTGTGTGTTTGCTTATGTGTGTTTGATTGTGAACACCTTTCTATCCATTATTTTAATTGTAGAGTAAGGAAACTTGCATGGATTAACTGTTATGCAAAAAGCTGGAAATGATTAAATTTTGAAAGGTCAAGGTCAAAGATCAAGGTCACAGTCAAGCAAAATATCCAAAGCACGTAAATAGTCATAAGTTTGGACTTCGTTGTCACAGACTTCACTCAAGGTTCATATTTGAGTGGATTAAAATCCACGTCAATTAATGCATATTAAGGTCAAATATCAAGGGCAAGGTCGAGCAAAAGGTCGTGAAATAAACTGCCACGGCAAAGGTCAGCACTCTACTGTGTGCTCCTCTAGTTCTATCTTTTTTAGCTATTCCATGACTAATTTTTTTTCTGTGTTAGTGAGTGTTTTCAAAGTAATTAAATATACATGTGATAAAGATTCTGATTTTTTTTCTCTGATAAAGAAAATCGATATTATTCAAGTTTAGTTTTTCTATCATCTGAATCTTTTCTCCGAAAATAAACCTTTTATGATATTAATTTACATAAGATTTCTGTAAAATAATATCCAGAAAATGGGATACAAACCTGATGATGTAATCAATAAAATTCTTTGTCATAAAAGAATAATTCTACTCGAACTATTTCAGGTTTCTCAAGAGTTGACGAATGCTTTGTCAATTAAGTTGAATTAAGTACCGGAGATATATCTGAAAAAAAGCTTTGAAAAAATACAGATATTTCAGGGGATACACCTGTAAAAGGCTTGGAAATTAACCAGATATTTCAA
>NC_090725.1:327954493-327956993 GCF_036898095.1 Palaemon carinicauda | reverse complement strand
TTTTTATCCTGGGTTCAGTTAATTGGAAATACATGAATACAATGCGAAGAGTACCTTGATGTAAATAACCTCTAAAGCAAATATTAAATTGAATTGATCCAACAAGAACTTAATATGAAATAAAGACTATAAAGGTCAATAAATACCTGTCAGGAAAGGTAGTTTAAACTTATGGGGAATAAGTTATTAGTAGATATTCGGTTTACGACCGAGAACCGTTTTACGACGAAGTGTAGTTTGATGCTGGAAACTTAAGCCTAGCCAGACTATGAAAAAAAAATAAAGCTACATTAAGGCTGGCTTACACGGTAGAGCAGTTCGTCGAACGTCTTCGACAGACAACTGCTTGAAGTGATGTTTGAACGTGTGAACGGGGTATTTGGTTGTCAAACACGTTTATCGAACGGGTCGACGAAAGTCTGTTCTCGCCTGACTTTTGTGGGCGGAGCATCATTGTCCACAACCCTTATGCATTTGTGGACGACTCAACATCTTCGAACCATTTGAGAAGCATGTTCGACAAGCTGGTTCGACAACCGGGTTCGACGATCCATTCGACCGTGTAACCCCACTTTACTCTTTTCCTTATGAAAAAGAGATCCTGATAGATAGATGTTAATTCATCTCTTATTCATCTTTTCTATATTTCAAGGCTGCTTTAGAGGATTATTTATAGGGAAAAGGGATCAGGGCCCTAAGGATCAGGTCTATTGCATAACAAGGCATTGTTTTTCATATAATTTCTTTCTGGTGATTAATTCCATGAATATTTATTAAAGTCCTTTGCTTCTTCTGAAGAGGCATATGATAGGACTTTTGTGATATTTATAAGGATTTCTTATATGCCTTGATAGTCAAAAATACGTCTTTTGAATCAAACTCTTTGGGGGACATGGACAAAAAAGCATATTCACTTTCATCTTCGATATTTATTTTAATGTTACTTTTCTTAAAATATTTTATTTTTCCTTGTTTCCTTTCCTCACTGGGCTATTTTCCCTGTTGTGGTCCCCGGGCTTATAGTATACTGCTTTTCCAACAAGAGTTGTAGCTTAGCAAGTAATAATAATAATAATAATGATAATAATAATAATAATAATAATAATAATAAATTTAAAACATATGTAACTAAAAAATAATTTAGGGGTAAAAAAAATCACAAAAAAAAAGAAGATAGAAACATAATAATAATAATAATAATAATAATAGTAACGACAACAACAACAACAACAACAACAACAACAACAATAATAATATTAATAATAATAATAATAATAATAATAATAATAATAATAATAATAATACATTTGAAACATATGTAACTAAAAAATAATTTAGGAGTAAAAAAATTACAAAAAAAAAGAAGATATAAAAATAATAATAATAATAATAATAATAATAATAATAATAATAATAATAATAATAATAATAATAATAATAATAATAATAATAATAATAAATTCAAAACATATGGAACTAAAAAATAATTTATGGGTAAAAAAATCACCAAAAAAAGAAAAAAAAAGAAAAAAAAAAGATAGAAACATAACCACTGGTTTCCCAGCAAAAATCACATATAAAAAATTTCGTACATCACTTACGGTTATTTAGATCAGGCCTCCTTATCATTGACATCCCAAACGTTTTGAGGTTCTACTGTGTGACTGTATATCTACAGGGCGTTCAAACAATCTAACTAATTGAAGGTTCTTTTTTTTTCCTTATTCGAGCGACAGGATCATACCGTCCGACTGAAGAGAATATATCATCGTGTGTATCTAATTGCAAAAGGATTTTGACAAATTGTTTATGATGATGCCGATAATTTAAACCATCTGAAAAAAAGATAATAAACGTGATAATAGATATATTACACCTTTAAAAATATTAGCATTAGCTTAGTATATCATTGGTGAAATACAGAAGTTTGAAAGAAAGGTTTTTAGTAGAAGTGAATGTATTAACAGTAGTAATATACATATACATATACATATACATATACATATACATATACATATATATATATATATATATATATATATATATATATATATATATATATATATATATATATATATATATATATATATATATATATATATATATATATATATTACAGAAAATATAAATAACAACGTATAAACCTTCAATTATTCAAAATTAGCTTTTGTGGTCTAGTTATTATACATTGTAAACAGATTTCACGAGCGTAAACTTATTTTATAAGAATTTAGAATAGATTATAGCAATTAAATTTAGATTTTTTTTTATAAGAAAGAAATAGTTGATGTAAAAGTTACTGAATCCTAACATAAGAAATGGAGAATAACAAACAGTAAATTCATTTTCATTATTTACATATAGAGAACTGGCAGTTAAGTTAAAAAAAAATAAGAGATAGAAAGCTTTGTCTCTTTTGAGTCTCTTCTCCTTCCTCTTTTATCTCAGAAATCTTGTTCTCCTCTTCCACCTTCCTATCCCATCCTTCCTCCTCTTATCT
>NC_090725.1:327936993-327949493 GCF_036898095.1 Palaemon carinicauda | reverse complement strand
ACACACACATACGCACACGAATGAATAAACAAACAGATTCTATATATTACTTCCTTATCAGATGTAATAATGCCCAAGAATATATTGATAAGCACAACCAATCATCCTCAAATACAATAATCCACTAAATATATTTACCTCTTTATACAAAGAAAGACAAATAAATCATCAAGCCATTATCTTCTAACACATAATTGAAAGGTTTATAAAGCTTTGTCTTGAACTTAGTATTCCTTCAAAGAAACGCATGAAATGAATCAAACTATTATCTATCACATAATTGAAAGGTTTATAAAGCTTTGTCTTGAACTTAGTATTCCTTCAAAGAAACACATGAAATAAATCATCAAACCATTATCTAACACATAATTGAAAGGTTTATAAAGCTTTGTCTTGTACTCAATACTCTTCAGTTTCAAAACTTTTCAGCTCAAATATTTTGCATTAGATTTGAAACCCTAACTGAATACCCTGTGGCTGGTATGTCCAGGGGAGAAACAAATATTGCAAAATCTTGCGAAATTCTCAAAAGGTTTTGGCAGTCGGGAGAAAAATGTTCTTGCAGTGGAAAGGGGTTTGGCGTGTTAGATTTCCTGTCTGCAAAGGTTGATAGAGAATTGGGAGGAAGTCAGGCTTTTATTATCATTCAGAAAAAATCAAAATCACGTTATTTACCTATATGTTAGTGAAGTTTGGTTAGACAATTTCTTTTTTTTTATATAATAAATGTATCTAGAATGTGTGTATTAAAAAGCTCATTATTGAAGCTGTACAACTAGTAACTCATTCTTTGTATATAACTTGTAGAAAGTTTAAATATATGATTATTTCTCGGAATTTTAGTTCCATGAACTCACACCCCCCTTTTGATTTTCTAAAAGTACATAATAGACTTTTCCTATACACTCAGCAGTGGTTACATGTTAGTTATCCAAACAGAAAATTCAGAAACCTTGAAAAAAAAGTATTTATAATAGATCTTTACTAAATAATTTCTAGGAATATTAGCTCTCTGAATCCACACCCTCATTTTAATTATCTAAAAGTACATAATAGACTTTTCCTATACACTCAGCAGTTGATTCATGTTAGTTATCCAAACAGAAGACTCAGAAACCTTAAAAAAAAAGTATTTAATAGATCTATACTAAATATCTATTAAGGCCTATGTAATAATTGTATAATTAAAAATAGATATGATGGTCATGAAGATCAAAAGAAAAAAGTTACCCAACTGATGAAATACTTCAAAAGCAATGGATATGTTATGCATTACTTAACATTATCAAATCCTCGTAGTTCATGCATAAATTTCATCAAGAATAAACCTGATACATGATAAAACTCTTAAGGTCATTTAACTTAGAATTTTTCTGGATGGTTCTCTTATCCAATATTGTAATTTTCTATGAATTTCAGTTTCTGGTAGAAACAATAATTATAACTTCAGTACTAAAGAAAGTTAATACTTTTAAATAATTCCATAAGAATTATAGATGTGAATTATATAAACGTAATTTATATATTTAAAGAGTAATCTAAAAATATATTGAAATTTCACTTCAAAAATACATTTCTGGTTTCCAGATAACTCTTAATTAATCAATTAGTAAAAAATACATTAATATCAATGAAATATATATAATATAGTGGAAGCAATAGATAAATGTAACAAGATTCAGCATTCAGAATAAACAAATAATGATAATTCTTCAGAATTAATAAAAAATTACATTATCAAAGGAAATATTCAGAATATAGTATATGCAATAGATAAATGTAACAAGATTCAACATTTAAAATAAAATAATAATAATAATTCTAGAAATTTAAAGAATAAAGACACATTAGAAAGTAAACCTTAGAAAGTAAGAGTCTAAAATCATCTGTTTCTCTGAGAAATGACTCTGAAATCAAAGAAACGCTTTTCGAATCTCGGCTGGAAAGAAAGCGAGATGAAAAGCAAACTATTCACAGCAACGTTCAAAGGCCAGTTCCACTCTCACCCTCCAGATAAAAAAAGGGAAGATATATAGACATGAGAATAATATAAAAAAAGGATAAGGGGGAAATTGGATTCGTGATAAATCAGTTAAAGAAAGAAACAGGCAAATAGTAAGGGGAGTAGAGGAAATGTTAGCTAGAGACAAGCCAATTAAAGAAATGGAATAAAAGTTTATTCAAAGCTCTCCTTCTCTTCTATTTCCTTTTGTTTTCCAATATATCCTTACTTCGTCAATGTTTGATATCAAAATGTATTCTGCAGGGGCAGAATTAAAATGCTCTAAAGAGTGCTATCCGATCCAGATGTCAGAAAAGGATAGTTTTAAAACGGAAATCATAGGTACGATCGGATGAAATATTATTCAGGAAGATGTGAGAGAGTTTCCATTTCCAAAATAATATTTGTTTTCTGTGGATATTGCCTGGCTTAGTGTAGAGATCATTCTGCTATATTTTAAAGCCAGTAATTTTATCTTGCTTCGATTTATTCAACTCGAAAAAAAAGTTTTCAATTTAAAGGTCACTCATGGATGACAGATATACCATCTGTCATTCATGAGTGACCTTTAAATTGATAATGGCCTGTCAGGACAATGGCATAAAGACTGACCACATCTACATATGATCAGCAACCAAGTCCCTCTCCATCCAAACTAGGTTCAGGGAGGGCCAGGCAATGGCTGCAAATGAATAAGCTGGTAGACCTATAGCCTCCCTCATACCCCCATCACTAGCACACAAGGATGGGGAGGTTGCAGATACTACAAAAAGCTATCATGCATGAGCAGATTTCCAATCCTAGTCCAGCAGAACGCCAACAGGGTTGTTTTTAGGCCATGACAAGCGTAAGTATAGAAAATATTGAAGTGAATAGGACACTACATTAATTTATATATATATATATATATATATATATATATATATATATATATATATACATACATACATACATACATACATACATACATACATATATGTATTACATATATTATATACATATTTATATATATATATATATATATATATACATATATGTATTAATTTATATTATATAAATGTATATATATAAATATATATATATATATATATATATATATATATATATGTATATGTATATATATATATATATATATATATATATATATATATATATACATATATATATATATATATTTATACATATATATTTATATATATATGTATATATATATATATATATATATATATATATATATATATATATATTATATATATATATGTATATATATACACACACACACACATATATATATATATATATATATATATACACATTACTCTATATATATATAATATATATAAAAAACACCTCACTTGATAAGGAATCTCTTCATCATTTTATGAGCTTATTATCATTATTAATTGCTAAGCTACAACCCTAGTTGGAAAAGCAGGATGCTATAAGCCCAGGAGCCCCAACAGGGTAAATAGGCCAGTGAGGAATGGAAACAAAGTTGAATAAAATATTTCAAGAGCAGTAACAAAATAATAAATATTTCCTAAACAAACTAAAAATACTTTAACCAAACAAGAGGGAGAGAAATTAGATTAGTTTGCCCGAGTGTATCCTCAAGCAAGAGAACTCTAACCCAAGACAGTGGAAGACCATGGTACAGAAGCTATGACACTACCCAAGACTAGAGAACGATGGTTTGATTTTGGAGTGTCCTTCTCCTAGAAGAGCTGCTTACCATAGCTAAAGTCTCTCTTCTACCGTTACCAAGAGAAGAGTATCGACTACTACATACGTGGCTTATAGCTTACATATTAGGAGAACTTCCTCAGTTGCAATTTCGAAAGGAAACTAGTTTTGCAATGACCTGTGAATACCTCAAATGGCGTTCTCACTTTGGAAAACCTATTAATACTCTGATGGACAGTTTGGTTAATTATTTTGTTTTAGTCAATTTATGTCAGCGTGGTTTTAAAATTTCTTATGAGTAACAGATTCGAACCTTTGAACTCTGCTTCTTTCAAAGATCTGACTTTAAAGACTATTTTTAATAAGCTTAGCAACAGCTAAAAGGGTCAGTGAAGTTAATTCTTTTAGAAAAAATATTGGCTTAAGAAACGGCAAAGCTATATGCTCCCTGCAGCTTGATTTTCTAGCCAAAAATGAACGTCCTTCTCACCCATGGCCAAAATCTTTCGAAATTGCTAACCTCTCTGATTTGGTGGGTGAGGAGCTGGAAAAGGTTCTTTGTCCTGCTAGAGCACTAAGGTTCTATTTAGACAGGACTAAATGCTTATGAGGCAGTTCACAAGCTCTTTGGTGTAAAGTCAAAAAGCCTGCTTTCCTTATGTCTAAAAATGCCTTATATTTCATAGGCTTTCAATTACGTATGAAGAGCGTTTAGTACAACAACAACAACAGTTTTAATATTGGTTCATGCAACGTACAATTTGTTCTGCCAGTTTCCTATCCCCCCAACTATTATCTTAACGTTACACAAGGGAGCAATATATTTGATATTTCATTCTATTACTATTCTAAAAATCATAAATTTAAATAGTTACTAGACTAGATAAAAATATAAGTCTTCCATATCCGACCAGGATCTGCCCTATAGTGATTGAAATTCTCGAAAATTAAAAAAAAAAAAAAAAAATTGAAATATTTTCTTAAATATAATTCTAAATACAAAATTAAAAATAATATCTCTATCTCTCTTTCCCTCTCCTTCTTGCCATTGTTCTAGAATCTTCTCTTTTTTATGTTTTCCTCATAGTAGAAAATTACCGGTCCAATACACACAGTTTAAAAGTTATTTTTATTTGAGATATTTTGAATATTCCCTCAAAAGTAATTTGCATTTTGGTTTGAGAACGGTTTAGAATTCTAGGGAAAATAATAGTTGCATATGTTAGTGCAAACTAAGATGTTATATAATAAAGTTGATTAATGCTAATTATGATTTCCAAATAGATATTAAGATTATTCATTGGTTCATACACTATATATAACTAAAATAATATAACAAAAATATATGTTGTTTTGATATGCTATTAAAGGCTAAATTTTTATTGGATATTTCAAAGTATAATCACACTTGCCTTTATATAAGTCGATTAATCATTCAGAATTATCTAAGGTTATGCAGTAATTCAGCTTCTTAAGAAGCACTGCCAAATGGTCTATGATCAAAATACAGTATTAAATTATATGTTACCCAGACAAGAGTAAGCTTGAGATTAAAGTATGAACAATTAAGTACTTTTATGAATATAATTACAGTAAATAAAATTAATTAAAATATATAAAGTTCTCTTCCTTGAGGGTACAATCGGGCACACTATTTTATCTTATTGTTCTTCCTGTTTTGTTGAATTTTCATAGTTTATATAATTTTTTTTTAATGTCATTAATGTTCTTATAATATTTTATTTCCCCTTATTTCCTTTCCTCACGAAGCTATTTTCCTTGTTGGAGCCTCTGGGTTGTAGGGTTGTAGCTTAGCAAGTAGTAGTAGTAGTAGTAGTAGTAGTAGTAGTAGTAGTAGTAGTAGTAGTAGTAGTAAATAATAATAATAATAATAATAATAATAATAATAATAATAATAATAATAATAATAATAATAATAGTTAACAAACAGGAAAACTCAGTAAATCAATAGGATTTACTTTCTTTGATCAAACGTGAAAAATCTATGAGCAATATTCATAAAAAGATAAGTTTAGTTGAAATATTTACCATCAACATTTTTTTACAATAACGAGAACGACAGTTTGAAATTCATATATTCATATACAGGTGCATTCATGCTAATATTAACATTAAATGATTGATGTCGAGCTAAAAAAAAAAGCAAACAGTGATTCATTATTTTCTTCAACGTTTATATTCTGGATTTGACATCAAAAATATATTGAACATATTTGGACTTAAAAAAAGTATCAATCAAAGGTTGGTGGGTAGGAATGTATTTATATATAACGTGGAAACAAACTAATACGTAAATGTAATTTGGAAATTTGTACGAAACGCTAAAAATATGAAGATTTAGGGATCTCGAGCTATGACTAAATTTTAACTATGACATCAATAAATATGAAATATTCGTAGAGCATATGCTGCTTGCATGCAATGCAAAGAACTGATAACCTAACCTAAACCGCAACAGCTTATTTCTCTATCTTTTTCTTGACCTTAACCTTTGACCTTGACCTTTGACCTCGACTTTTTCCCTTGACCTTGACCTTTGACCTCGACCTTTTCCCTTGACCTTTGACCTCGACCTTTTCCCTTGACCTTTGACCTCGACCTTTTCCCTTGACCTTGACCTTTGACCTCGACCTTCTCCCTTGACCTTTGACCTCGATCTTTGACCTTGACCTTTGCCCTCTACCTTTGACCTTAACCTTTGACCTTAACCTTTGACCATATCAATTATTAGTTGGCGTGGATTTCCATACACTCAAATATGAACCAAGTTTGAAGTCTCTGTGACAACGATGTCCGAACTTATGGTTGATTACGCGCATTGGAGATTTTGCCTTACCGTGACCTTGAATTTTGACCTAGATCTTCCAAAATGTAATAATTTCTAGCTTTTTACATATCATGTAATCCCTCCAAGTATCATTACGATTAGAATTGCGGCCAGGAAGCTGTTCACGAACAAAAACTCACACACAAACACACGCACAAGGGCAAAGACATAACCTCATTCCAACTTCGCTGGCGGAGGTAACAAGCGTAGTATCTCTTGCGTGACTTTCAAATCCAAAATATGAAGATATCAATGAAAAATTTAATCAAGTAAAACAGATAGAGAAGAAATGTGCAACACAGTCAAGTAAAAAAGGGAAATAGAATTGAAGAATTCTTCTGAAGCTTTCTTCTTTGTCCTTCTCCTTGTCCTTTCTTTGTCAACGTTTCATGTAACAAGATTTTCCCCATTTGTATATCAAAGAGGATCAAAGAAATGTTCCTTAAAGAAACACAGCGAAAGACAGGATAATGAAAATCCCTTTTATGAATGGATAAAACAATTGTATAGGGGGCTTTCGAATTTCCTGTATGAGATTATAATATACACACACACATACACACACATATATATACACACACACACACACATATATATATATATATATAATATATATATAATATATATATAATATATATATATATATATATATATATATATATATATATATATATATATATATATATATATATACATATACACATACACATATACATACATATATATATATATATATATATATATATATATATATATATATATATATATATATATATATATATATATGTATATATATATATATATACATATATATATATATATATATATATATATGTATATATATATATATATATATATACATATATATATATATATATATATATATATGTATATATATATATATGTATATATATATATATATATATATATATATATATATATATATATATATATATATATATATATATATATATATATACATATATATATATATATATATATATATATATATACATATATATATATATATATATATATACATATATATATATATATATATATATATATATATATATACATATATATATATATATATATATATATATATATATATATATATATATATATATATATATATATATATATATATATATATATATATACATTTCCGGAAAATTATTGTTTATTTCCTGTCAGTAATAATAAATGAAACAATGGTTTCAATAGGAAAGGTTAGAGACCATGTTATTTAAAAAAAAAGGAATGATTTTTTATTTCCTTATTAACTTACACCAAATATTACACTGTCAAGAAATCTCTAATATAGTGCTCAGATCTCTAGATCATTATTACAGTAGTTAATATGGTTTAATGTGTTCCTAAAAAAACCAGCTAAAAGCCTTTATATATTTTGAGTATGGTATCTAATCAATAAAATTCTACTATACTATACAAAGTTATCTTATCGTAAATATGCATAATACCGTCATGGAGAATGAACGTGTGGTGAAATAAATACAAATGCTATTCCATTTTACCCAAAAGTTAAACCTAAAAAGAAATATTTCTAGGACCTAGGTTAAGCATGTAGTATCCCACCGCCAGAGTTCATTACCTGGTCGAGTTATTCTTGGAAAAGAAAATTTTACAAACATCTTTGTAAATTGAGGTCACCCAAAATTTTCTTAGAATAGAGATAATTCTTCTATTAGGCAATATGCAACTGGTGGAGTTTTATATGAATGGTTTATAAATAGTTTATTTAAGAGGAGAAAAATTAAGATTTCTAGGCTGTATGATTTAATTTTCCCTTAAAAGACAACCAAACAAGGACCAGTAGAGGTAAAATAAATTACCATATATAAAAAAATTATAAATATAATACAACAAAAGTAAAGTTAATATATAACTTAAATGCAAACAGATAGACAGAAAATAAATACTAAAAGTAAGAAAAGTGAACCAGAATAGATCATTTCTTCAGAAGTCATCCGTATTCATATATTCTACTATTTCCCATTTCCAAGTATCCCATCTCCTTTCATTTTCCATTTATGTATCAAAGTTCAAAGGAAATGAAAGTTGTCAAAAAGGCAAGTCCTGAAAAATTAAGATTTTATACGTCGATGGAACGGCCTTCGAAGAGATGTGAAAATTCTAGCCGCAATCAAAGCTGAACATAGTGCACTTTCGAAAAGGGAAAAAATTTAGTACTTTTGTAAAGGGAAAATATTTAATACTTTCGTAAGGTGAAGAAATTGGATACTCTTGTAACGGGAAGAAATTGGATACTTTCGTAAAGGGAAGAAAGTGGATACTTTCGCAAAAGGAAGAAATTTAATACTTTCGTAAAGGGAAGAGATTTGATACTTTCATAAAGGGAAGAAATTTAATACTTTCGTAAAGAGAAGCAATTTAATACTTTCGTAAAGAGAAGCAATTTAATACTTTCGTAAAGGGAAGAAATTTAATATTTTCACAAGAGAGGGAATCTAATTGTTTCATAAAAGGAAGAAATTTAATACTTTTGTAAAGGGAAGAATTTTAATACTTTTATAAAGGTAGGAAATTTAATACTTTCGTAAAGGGAAGAATTTTAATAATTTCGTAAAGGAAGAAATTTAATAATTTCGTAAAGGAAGAAATTTAATACTTTCGTGATGTGAAGAAATTTAATACTTTCATAATGGGAAGAAATTAACACTTTCGTTAAGGGAAGAAATTTAATATTTTGAAAATGGAATTAATTTAATACTTTCGTAAAGGGAAGAAATTTAATACTTCCGTAAAGGGAAAAAAATAATACTTTCGTAAAGGGAAGAAATTTAATACTTTCGTAAAGTGAAGAAATTCAATACTTTCATAATGGGAAGAAATTTAACACTTTCGTAAAGGGAAGAAATTTATTACTTCCATAATGGGACGAAATTTAACACTTTCGTAAAGGGAAGAAATTTAATATTTTGTAAAGGGATGAAATTTAATACTTTCATAAAGGGATGAAATTTAATACTTTCGTAAAGGGATGAAATTTAATACTTTCGTAAAGTGAAGAAATTTAATACTTTTGTAAAAGGAAGAAATCTAATACCTTTGTGAAGGTAAGAAATTTGATACTTTTGTAAAGGGATGAAATTTATTACTTTCGTAAAGGGAAGAAATAATACTTTCGTAAAGAAAATAAATTTAACAATTTCGTAAAGGGAAGAAATCTATTATTTTTAAAAAAGGAAGCAATTTAATACTTTAGTGAAGGTAAGAAATTCAATATTTTCTTAAAAGGATAAAAATAAAAATTTAATTTATATTACCTAATGACGTCTTACATATTGCAGTTCAATCATCAGATCCCTTATATTATTTGATTTTGAATAGTCTCTTATTGTTTTATCTTTTATTTTGATTTTCTCTTATGAAATTCAATAGTAGAGTTTCTCTGTTTTACATATTTGGTATATATTTTATCAATTTTTTTTAATATGTTGAACTGATAAGCTGATATTTGGTAAATATTTTATCAAATCTTTTAATATGTTGAACTGATAAAGATGATATTTGGTAAATATTTTATCAATTTTTTTATTATGTTGAACTGATAAAGCTGATTTGGTAAATATTTTATCAAATCTTTTAATATGTCGAACTGATAAAGCTGATATTTGGTAAATATTTTATCAGATTTTTCATTATGTTAAACTGATAAAGCTGATAGGTCTGTTAACATGTACAAGATAAAGGTAGAGGAAATATTTTGAAATGAAAAAAAAAAAATTCAAATTGATGTTTGAAAAACAAATATGGAAGAGCAAACCTTGATGTGAATGTGGGGTCGAATTGTAATACAAATACATGGGCAGTTACTTACCAATTAAACTTATTTCAGAGGCATCACAGATATTTTTAGGCTCCTGAGTAGTCACATTAAGGTGCAAAGAATATGTTTACAGTCAACGACTTTTGTCGATAATGTTGCTAAAAGCATGGAAATAGATAACATAACAATGAATGATAATTAACTTGTTATATTCAACGAACCTTTTACTTTGAGTCCGTTGACTGATATAGTATTGAAGAAAGCTTTGATAAAACATACTTCTTTATTTATATGTACGACGCTTACTGTACGTCCATTCCATAGTTACATAAATATATCAGATTAATACAGCTCGCAGTCAGTTAGAGCAGCATATTTGATCCCTTCCACCGCACACTACAGACATCAATGCATCTTTACATAGGGACAAACTACTCGTAAACTAATTCTGAATTTAATTTTATGCAACTGTAAATATCAAGAACCTATAAGGAATTATAATTACAAAACAACACCCTGTAATACTAGATTAAAATATTTATGAGAGATAAGTTAATTATTTTGAGAAATATGAAAAAAAAAAATCTCTACTAAGTAAAGTAAAATATCTAAAAAAAGAGTTAGATCATAAAGACCTATGCCTCCATTTCCCGTCTTTTCATTTTCCAGCATCCGTCTCTTCATCACATCTCAGATTGGAAAAATGTCTATTCATTCGAATAGCAACGAAAATCAAAGGATCGATGTCAGAAACAAATAATGCAAATAAGAATTCTTGAGAAAATTTCAATTTAACGACTGAATTGGATATCATTTATAGGAGATTGGAAAATGTGAGTTAGCACCTTAGCGTGGCATGTGATGTTTACAAAAAGAATTTCAATTACATTTCAATCATAAGTGATTATACTATTTATATATAATGATAGCACACACATTATAATTATATACATATACATATACATATATACACACAATATATATATATATATATATATATATATATATATATATATATATATATATATATATATATATATATATATATATATATATATAGGGTGTATGTATATTTTCATAAATAAATAGTATATACCTATACGTACATAAATACATACATACATACACATACATACACTGTCCTCGACTCACTTATAATCCTACTTTGAGCTTTGTTAAGGTTCAACTTCATGACCTATAATTAGAACCATATACTTTGTTTCTTTTAAGAAATCCAGCAACTATAGGTGTACATTCAAGAGAGGGAATCGAGCAAATAGCAGCAGTAGCATCTACAAGAAGATAATTTTCTAGCAAAAAGCAGACGTGAGGCGTATATAGTATGATAAGTAATTACCATACAATACTACAATGAGTAACACCATATGTTATTATTGTCAGTTTTAACTACTGTAAATGAACAGAAATAGTAGTACAGCGGCTAGTTCCTACAGTCTTAGATCCAATCTAACAAAATTTAATCTTATAACAATAATACAATATAATTCCCTTACTGCTTGCTTAATTAAAGTGTTTTTCAGCAATTTAATAAGAGACAAAAAATGGAAAAAAAATGCCATGAAGCTTTATGGATTGTTTCTGGATATTTTCTGACATAAAACTGATATACTTTTAAACTTTTACCTTTACTAAATGGCTTCTACCTTTGCCTTTCATAATCCAGGCAGCGTACAGCTTTAATTACACCATTTGAATACGGTTTATAGCAAAAAAAAATTCACTAAAGCATAAACAACAACTGTTTGGAAAACTGAATGAAATTAAGTCTACAGGTCCACAGTCAATTTTAAAAATTAGTTCATGGACGTTTTTGTTTAAAAGCAATATATTTCTAGGGCAATGATTCTAGATGCATATATTGGTGATGCTATTTTGGTCTGTATGCATTTGTTGATCATATAAATGAGATATTTGTTACACGATATATATCGTTATACAAGTCCATTTCTTCATTTATCACCCAGCAAGTATCAAATAGTTATTGAAAACATTTCACCTGTTTTTATAGATGTTTAGGCTTAGTTTACAGTATATTCATATCACTCCTATAAGAAGAATATTTGACGTTCGATATAAAAAATCCTATTAAACGTCTAAATAGAATTGAATAATACTGCAATGGGACTGACAAC
>NC_090725.1:327929493-327931993 GCF_036898095.1 Palaemon carinicauda | reverse complement strand
ACAAAAAAACCCTCAAAAGACCAAGAAAAAAATATGTTCCTCAGTACTTAAACCAAAGAAAGAATGAATACATAAAACTCAAAAGACTAATAAAAGTCCTTCAACTGTTTCTTAGTACTTAAACCAAAGAAAGAAATATAAACAAAAATCTCAAAAGACCAAGATAAATAATATGTTCCATAGTACTTAAACCAAAGAAAGAATGAATACACAAAACTCAAAAGACTAATAAAAGTCCTACAGCTGTTCCTTAATACTTAAACCAAAAGAAAAATGAATAAAAAGAAACCAAAAGAAAAATGAATAAAAAGAAACCAAAACACCAAATAACAAGTCCTACTATTCTTCCATAGTACTTAAACCAAAGAAAGAATGAATACACAAAACTCAAAAGACTAATAAAAGTCCTACAGCTGTTCCTTAATACTCAAACCAAAGAAAAATGAATAAAAAGAAACTAAAACACCAAACAACGAAAAAATCCTCTATTTCAGCTTATAAAATAAGAGGGAGAACTCTGTCATAAGCACAAAAGTTTGCCTTTCTTGTAACCAACAATTCTCACAGATGGAGCCACAATACGTCACTCCTGTTTCTCATAACAGGGCGATATGTCCGGGAACTTCTGACGTTCCTTTTAATTAAAAAGCTTTGCTCCCGAACTTTTTGGTTTTTCAAATGGGCATTTCAGTTTGTGGGAGAGGTACTTCTTTCTGGAAACGATATCACTTCTTTCGTTAAATATTTCTCTTTGTATAAAATACTTATATTGGTTTAAAAGTTTTTTATAGGTTATATATGAAATATGTTTTAATGTTTTCAATGTTTTCAAAATATCTAATTTTAATTTTTTAATACTTATATAGTTTTCGTTTTTCATTTCCTCTCCTCACTGTGTTATTTCTTAGTCCAAACTTGCAGCAAATGTTAATTTCTATTCAACAGGCTGACAAAAGTTTTTATACTTTATATATGAAAAAATTTTTAATGTTAAGTTTTTAAAATATTTACTTTTAATTTTTTATTACTTCTTATATGGTTTCCTTACTTTTTTATTTCGTTTCCTCACGGAGTTATTTTTTAGTTCAAACTTGCAGCAAATAGTTTTATAATGAACAGACTGACATACGTTTTTATCGTTTATATATGAAATATGTTTTAATGTTTTTTTGATTTTTGTTTAATTTTTAATTACTTCTTATACCGTTTTTTTTTTATTTCCCTTTTCTCACTGGGTTATTTTTTAGTTTAAACGTGCTGCAAATGTTTTAATATTGAACAGGCTGAAGTTTATTTTAGTTTATATATGAAATATGTTTTAATGTTAATGTTTTATAAAATATTTTATTCTAACTGTTCATCACATATATCTTTTTCTTACTTTATTAGTTCCTTTCCTCACTGGGTTATTTTTCTGTTGGGGCCCTTGGGCCTATAGCATCTTTTTTCCAACTAGTGTTGCAGCTTAGCTAGTAACAACAACAACAACAACAACAAATGCAATAATAATAATAATGATAATAATAATAATAACAATAATAAAAATAACAATAAAAATAACAATAACAATAACAATAACAATAACAATAACAATAACAATAACAATAATAACAATAACAATAACAATAATAACAACAATAATAATAATAATAATAATAATAATAATAATTAAAAATCAGGGCATGAAAATATCAATAAATGTATAAAAGTTGTATATTATGCTAAAAGAAAAAAATGAAATTTATGAAAGTATGATAATTAAAAATTGTAAAATCCCAGATAAGAAAAAAGTTTGAGATACTGATAAGGTTGACTTCACACGGACTTATTTTCTTATGCAAGATGAAAACACTCTCTGATAGGCTCCTATTACTGGATATCCGTAGGCCTATAACAATCATGGCACAGATAGGGAAAATGCAAAAACAAGGTAAAACAAAATATCATCATTATTAATTGCTAAGCGACAACCCTAGTTGGAAAAGGAAAATGCTATAAGCCCTGGGGCTCCGACAGGAAAAATAGCCCTGTAAGGAAAGGAAACAAGGAACAAAATAAACATTTTAAGAATAATATTAAGATATATATCTCCTATGAAAACTACAAAATTCTAACAAAACATGAGGAAGAGAAATTAGATAGAATAGTGTGCCCGAGTGTACCCTTAAGCAAGAGAACTAGCCCAAGATAGTTGAAGACCATGGTACAGAGGCTATGGCACTACCTAAGACTGGAAAATAATGGTTTGATTTTGGGGTGTCCTTCCCGTAGAAGAGCTGCTTGCCATATATAAAGTCTCTCTTCTACCCTTACCAAGAGGAAAGTAGCCACTGAACGATAATGCTATAAGCCCTGGGGCTTCGACAGGAAAAATAGCCCTGTAGGGAAAGGAAACAAGGAACAAAATAAACATTTCAAGAATAATATTAAGATATATATCTCCTTTGAAAACTATAAAATTCTAACAAAACATGAGGAAGAGAAATTAGATAGAATAGTG
>NC_090725.1:327921906-327923993 GCF_036898095.1 Palaemon carinicauda | reverse complement strand
ATTGAAAAGTATTCAATTAGAATCTCAAGATAGAGACGAGGGGTGAAATCTAACAAAGGCCCAATGTGTCAATAGGCGTAGGAGAAGATGATGATGATATGATATTCCAGTGACTATCAAAACGTAATTTTTGAATTGCATTATCTTAATATATGAATTATTTTGTATAATTATCAATTTGTTGATAAGTCTATCATCACATTACGTGCTTTGGGAATTATCATAGACAAATATCTGTAAACATCAATGAAATGGAATAGTGTTATCTTGTACTTTCGAAAGAATCATTGAATAAAACCAGATGCATGGTATCCTCACATTAGTGAAAAACTAAATACAAACTCAAATATTTGATACTAATAGCAGCAAGCTTTTGGTTCCTTCTGGATGTAATTATCATACAAAGTTGGCGTTTTACATATGGTATCTACAATGCATGGATTCAAATTCTGTTTATCAGCCCCTTGGCAGAATAATTACTTCTAGATAGTATTTGTTAAACAGAAAACTGATTTACCAACACACTTATTTATCATGAGCTTAGAAAAAAAAATATCCAGTAAGTCTCAATCTAGAGCTTATCTCAAGCAAGTTCAAAAAATGCTATGGTCAGTACAAGAGGTTCTCGGTTTACGACAGTCGGGTTACGACAATATGCCCTTACGAACGGGCTCTAATTAGGTACTCGATAAATATCAGTGTAAATCGGATTCAAGTAACAATGTTTGGTTTGTTATTATGATAAACTACTTACTGGTGCTGAGAGCAGCCAACGCTGTTATTTGGCAGCGTAGTAGTGTGTTACGCATCCGTTTCCAATCTTAGCTTACAGTACATATCCGAGTTCAGTATTGCATTTTTTTGGATATTTTTGTGCATATTTCTGCTTTGCATCTTGTCTGTAGACCGTAAGAGAGACACTTTAGATGGCAGTGTATCCAAGAAGGGAAGAGCCGTTACGATGGAAATAAAAGTTGGCATCGTGAAGCAAAAAGCAAAAGTGGAGAGACATGCGAACAAAGGTTGTGGGTTTTGACTTAGTCAGTCTACGTTTGTGACTATCATCAAGGATAAACATCCCATCCTTGTTCACGAGAAAGAATCTACCCCTATGAAGTCAACCATTATTATGAAACAAGGCTGTGGTGTCATGACTAAGATGGAGAGAGGGTATTAATGCTCTGGTTGGACGACCAGAATCTTCTGCGTATCATAGTGACCCTAATAGTGCTTCATGAGAAGGCTAAGCATTTGAGACCTTGAAAAGTCAGGTGGGGGAAGTGAATGGATATGATGAATTGTGGCCAGTAAGGAGCGTTTCAAAGAGATTTGAGGATCAGGCCAAAATTCATAACCTTAAGGTGCAGGGTGAAGCCAATTAGTGCTGATAATCAAGGAGCAAGTGAATTTCCTAATTATGACGAGCCTAGGGTAGGTTGTGACTCAAAGGTGAGATGAAAGCAACCGAGTAACTTTATTACGACATATCTAGTATATATACACACAAGGTCCCGGTAAGAAGGTCAGAAAATACAGACATGCTGTTTCTTGTCAACCGGCAACCGGTTCTGTTGACAGTTATCAATGGAGTACGCAGACATGTTAAAACAATTTGCTGTCAGTGCTAGGGGAGAGTGAAGATACACAGGATAATAAATACAGAAAAGAGAAATGCCGTTACTATGTACGCTCGTGTGACTTACGGGTGGTACATAATGCATTGGCTGAGATTGTTAGAGAAGGTGAATTTTGTGTCCAAAGTCTTCATCTCTATATTGCTAAGAAGAAGACTTCACCAAGACTTAAAGTTAACAGGAAGAAACTGACTTGGTTCCTTGTGGGTAATGCATCTAAGGACTGCAGCCTGAAGCCTATGATGGTATGTCAGGCTGAGAATCCCAGGGCACTCGTGGGGATTTGGAAGAGTCAGCTACCATACAGGTGGTACATAGTGCGAAGGCTGAGATTGTTAGGGAAGGTGAATTTTGTGTCCAAAGTCTTCATCCCTATATTGCTAAGAAGAAGACTTCACCAAAACTTAAAGTTGACAGGAAGAAACTGACTTTGTTCCTTGTGGGTAATGCATC
>NC_090725.1:327884406-327916906 GCF_036898095.1 Palaemon carinicauda | reverse complement strand
TGTAGGTATGTATCTCAGGAAATATTTAGATATTTTCCATACCTTTTTGAAAGTGCATCCCCTGAAATGTCTGGATACTCTCCAAAGCTTTTTGCAGGTGTATCCCTATAAATATCTGGATATTTTCCAAACCATTTAAAAGTGTATTCCTTTAAATATCCTTATGTTTTTCAAATGATTTTTACTGATGTATCCCCTGAAATTATATATTTTCCAAAGCTTTTTGCACATTTATTCCCTGAAATATCTGAATATTTTCCCAATTTTTTTACACGTATATCCCCTGAAATAATGGTATATTTTCCAAACCATTTACAAGTGTATCCCCTGAAATATGGGTCTTTTTTTCAGATGATAGAAAAACCAAACTTCAATAATATCGATTTCTTTTTTCTTTTTTTTTGTAAGACAAAAAAATCAAAATCTTCATCACATGTATATATCATTGCTTCGAAAACACCCACTAACACCGAAAAAAAAAAGTAGTGAAATAGCTAAAAAAGATGAATAGGGGCCCACTCAGTAGAGTGCTGACCTCCGCCACGGTAGCTTATTGTTTGACCTTGCCCTCGACCTTTGACCCTAATATGTACTATTTGTCGGGGATTTTCATACACTCAAATATGACCCAAGTTTAAAGTATTTGTGACAACAATGTCCAAACTTAAGACTGATTACGTGAATTGTACATTTTGCTTGACTGTGACCATGATCTTTGAACTTGACCTTTCAAAATTTAATAATTTCCAGCTTTTTGTATAAAATTTAATCCCTGCAAGTTTCATTATTCTATGATTTAAAATTGTGGCTAGAAAGGTGTTCACAAACCCACACACACGCACACGCAATCTGGAGGTAAAACATAGTCTCCTCCAACTTCGCTGGCGAAGGCAAAACTATATCGTTACTCAAGATCTGATATTGCCCCCCCCCCACCCCGGCTCAAAAAAAAAAGTCTACAAATAATTACATGTTTTATAGACAGTTATTAATTTATTTATGTCTTGCAATTTCCTTTTCTCAATTTCCTTTCCTTAATATTTTCGTTTTTATGATCATAACTATTTTCAAAAAGAATTTCTTGCATTCAACTTTCTCCTGTTGGAGTCCAAATCCGTATTATGCTTATGAGTTTTTCCAAATTCATTATGACTAGAAATTTTCCAGAACACCAATTTACGTCCTCGTTATGCAAAAATATATTCTCTCCTTAGTATCGCCCCTGAAATACTCCAACCATTCCTCCACAAATCTCCTTCTTACGCTGCGAAATTTCCTACCCTAATTCCAAGTCTCTCGGCAGACGGAGCTCTGTAATGTGCCAAATCTCTCTTTCATGAGCACAACAAACGTCCTAACGTTTTGACTCTCCAACGTTCTGCTTCCTCTCTTGCTGATTCGCAGAGATTTCTAACCTTTTTGATGTTTCTGTAGTCGAGAATTCGAAGCAATTCCAACGTTGTCTTTGCCATTTCGTTTGAGTCTGTATTTTTTCTTTACAGTTTTTGAGAGAGATTTAAATTCGCTTGCAAGAACATTTGCAGATTTTCGAGGATAATGTGATTCTGTCAAATTATTCTGTTTTCTATCACTCCAGAAAGACCAGAATATATTGAATAAATTTATTATTATTATTATTATTATTATTATTATTATTATTATTTTATTATTATTATTATTATCATTATCATTATCATTATCATTATCATTATCATTATCATTATCATTATCATTATCATTATCATTATCATTATCATTATTATTATTATTATTATTATTGTTGTTGTTGTTGTTGTTATTACACGATAAACTACAACCCCAGCTGGAAAAGCACGATGCTATAAGCCCAGGCGCTCCAACAGGGAAAATAGCTCAGTGAGGAAAGGAAACAGGATATTATGAAATATTTCAGGAACAGGAACATTAAAATAAATATTTCCTATTTCAACAATACAAACTTTAACAAAACAAGAGGAAGAAAAGTTAGAGTAATGTGCAAAAGTGTACCCTTAAAGAAGTGAACTCTAAACGCGAAAGAAATGAAAAAAAGAAATTAACTTGGCAGGAATGAATCTTAATTAAGAAATTCTTAAGGTAAGGAACATGACATTTAAGTTTGTTAAAAATGTACCTAAAAACGAACCAATAAAAGCCTAGGTGTTGTAAGCTGATCTAGATTCTCTCTTGATTATCCCAAATTCTTTTAATCGGTTTTAAATTACTTCCTGGTCTCATTTCAAATTGTTGAATATCCTTTAACAAAGACACACGTACCTAAAAACGAACCAATAAAAACCGAGGTATTATAATTTGATCTAGATTCTCGCTTGATTATCCCAAATTCTTTTTAATCAGTTTTAAACTGCTTCCTGGTCACATTTTAAATGGTTGACACCAGGAAGAACCCGGACAAAATCGAAGGAATGACGTGAAATGACATTGAACTCGGCTCATCTTTTATTTTCGACTACGCCTTCGTTGCATCAATAAAGGAACTCATGACCGATGGAGAGGCTAATCTTTGATTCATGTGACTGGGAATGTGTTTAAAGCGTAAGATCCCGGTAGTGTCTTGCTTCGGGTCAATGCAGTCGAGTTTCTGAGCTGGATGCTTAGCTTTCTTCCTCTTATAACAGAGATTTGTAAATTAACTAATTTGTCACTAGTAGTGCCATAACCTATGTACCATAGTGTTCCACTGTCTTGGGGTAGAGTTCTCTTGCTTGAGGGTACACTTGGGCGCACTGTTCTATCTAATTTCTCTTCCTCTTGGCATTCTTCCTCTTATAAGAAAGATTTCTGAAAGCACATATTGTTCTCTAGTCTTAGGTAGCAGCCTCTGTACCTAGTCTTCCACTGTCTTTGGATAGAGTTCTCTTGCTTGAGGGTACACTTGGACACACTGTTCTATCTAATTTCTCTTCCTCTTGGCATTCTTCCTCTTATAAGAGAGATTTCTTAATGCACATATTGTTCTCTAGTCTTGGGTGGTAAATTATCTATCATGGTCTTCCACTGTCTTAGGGTAGAGTTCTCTTGCTTGAGGGTACACTTGGGCACACTGTTCTATCTAATTTCTCTTCCTCTTGGCATTCTTCCTCTTATAAGAAAGATTTCTGAAAGCACATATTGTTCTCTAGTCTGTGGTAGTAGCCCCTGTACCTAGTTTTCCACTGTCTTTGGATAGAGTTCTCTTGCTTGAGGTTACACTCGAGCACACAGTTCTATTTGATTTATCTTCCTCTTATAAGAGAAACTTGTAAATGCACAAATTGTTCTCTTGTCTTGTAGTGCTATAATCTCTGTACCATGGGCTTCCACTATCTTGGGGTAGAGTTCTCTTGCTTGAGGGTAAACTCGGGTACACTGTTCTATCTCATTTTTCTTCCTCTTGTTTTGTTAAAGTGCTTATAGTTTAAATAGGAAAAGTTTATTTTAATGTTGTAGCTGTTCTTAAAATGTTTTGATTTTCCTTGTCTCCTTTCTTCACTGGGCTATTTTCCCTGTTGGAGCCCCTAGGTTTATAGCATCTGCTTTACCAACTAGTATTGTTGGTTATCAAGTAATACTACTACTACTACTACTACTACTACTACTACTACTACTACTAATAATAATAATAATAATAATAATAATAATAATAATAATAATAATAATAATAATAATAATAATAATAATAATAATATCTTCCAGGAGGAAATCAATGTACATTGTCCCATTCTCTACTCATTCATACACATTAAAAACAATCATTTCATTTCATATCAGCAAAGTGTATAGGGATAAGCAATGGAAACATCCATTTAGTGATTTTCCCATCCGGGAGAACCATGGCCATTGATATTTAAGAATGTTACTTATAATGTTGGTAGCATTTCTATTCCGCAAAGTTTTCCATGATCCTTTACTAAGTACCAATCTGCATATTGGTACACTATTCTAGGAAACTGTTATCACTGACATATAGGTAGTAGGTTAGCCAGGACACCAGCCGCCCGTTGAGATACTACCGCTTAGATCCTTCTCTCTCGTTACGGTTCATCTTCTCTGCCTACACATACACAGAATAATCTGGCCTATTCTTTACCTATTCTCCACTGTCCTCATACACCTGACAACACTGAGATTACCAAACAATTTTTCTCCCAAGGGGTTACTCCACTGTAATTGTTCAGTGGCCACTTTCCTCTCTGTAAGGGTAAAAGGGACTCTTTAGCTATGGTAAGCAGCTCTTCTAGGAGGAGGACACTCCAAAACCAAACCATAGTTCTCTAGTCTTGGGTAGTGCCATAGCCTCTGTACCATGGACTTCCACTGTCTTGGGTTAGAGATCTCTTGTTTGAGGGTACACTCGGGCACACTATTCTATCTTATTTCTCTTCCACTTGTTTTGTTAAAGTTTTCATAGTTTATATAGGAGATATTCATTCTAATATTACTATTCTGAGAATATTTTATTGTTCCTTTTTTATTTTCCTCACTAGGCTATTTTCCCAGTTAGAGCTCCTGGGCTTATAGCATTTTGCTTTTCTAATTAGGGTTGTAGCTTAGCAATTAATAATACTACTGATAATAACAAAAATAATAATATAAGATAATAGATATTAACATGACACCTGCAACCAATACCTTTACCTAACCTTTTTGGAGCTGTTGGCCTAAAAAGAGGCTGACTGCAATACAGTAAAATCAATTAACAACCAATTATACAATTCAATTTTCAGGTCAACGAAGTGCAGTTCAGTTTTCCCGTTTCACAACCAATCTTTTCCTCCAGTCGAGAGAGTAATGGTTGGTTTAAATTATACTTCAATATTAATTTAATCAATTGAAGAATATTACTCTTTGTTGATATTACATCTTAGCAGGTTCAATACGTATATCATAATACCCCTCTCATTTAGTTATTAACTTTAAAATCTCAATATTTACTAAGCTTGCTCGTCTTTAGTTTATTAACCTAAGTTATCAACAAGAACAGCGGAATAAAACAGTCTTACTCGATGACTAGTCAAGGTTCAATGCAAAATTAATAAAGAATAGATTTGATGATCAGAATGAGAATGATTGCCAGATTGAAACACAGCCGTGCCATAAATCATTTGAGTGTGAATAGCTACATTGCCAGGCGAGATGTTAATTGAATAACTCTTATCCTAACTTGTCATATGATTCTGGCTCTAATATTCATATTCTATTTATCTTGTATTGCTATACTGAATTTCAATTGTCTGGACATTGTCCAATTATTATGTTGCTTTTCAATAAGGGTCAGTTTGCAACAAATATATCCATAACAACAAGTACAGCCGTTTCTAGTCTACCATAGGACAAATGGCTATAGGTAGTAGGTTGACCAAGACACTAGCCACCCGTTGAGATAGTACGGCGTGTTTTGACTAGCCAGACAGTGCTACATTGGACCCTTCTCTCTGGTTACGGTTCATTCTCCCTTTGCCTACATATACACCGAATAGTCTGGCTTATTCTTTACATATTCTCCTCTTTCCTCATACACCTGACAACACTGAGATTACCAAACAATTCTTCTTCATCCAAGGGGTTACTACACTGTAATTATTCGGTGGCCACTTTCCTATTACTAAGGGTAGAAAAGACTCTTTAGCTATGGTAAGCAGTTCTTCTAGAAGGACACTCCAATATCCAACCATTGTTCTCTAGTCTTGGTTAGTGTCATAACCTCAGTACCATGGTCGTCAACTGTCTTTAGTTAGTTCTCTTGCTTGAGGGTACACTCAAGCACACTATTCTATCTAATTTCTTTTCCTCTTGTTTTGTTAAAGTTTATATAGTTTATAGAGCCGCTATTTATTTTGATGTTACTCTTCTTTAAATTATTTTATTCTCCCTTTTTTCCCTTTCCTCACTGGGCTATTTTCCCTGTTGGAGCCCCTTGGCTTATAGCATCCTGCTTTTCCAACTAGGGTTGTAGCTTAGCAAGTAATGATATGTCTTTGGTCATATCTGATGTTTGGCCATTTTCATCGTCACACTAACCACTGCAGATTGGTGATGGTGCGATACTTTAGTCTGATCACCCACAACAAACCAACCTAGTATAGGTGGCCCTGACTAGGACACCTTTGCTGATCATGGCGACACACAAACCCTTTCACCACGTTCAGGTATCTCCACTTGGAAAGGGGTTGTAAAATAAGCAGTTAGCTATATCAAAGTTACATATAGGAGAGAGAGAGAATGAATGAATGAATGATTTAAAGTTTTCAGGCATCCTGACATGAGAGAGAGAGAGAGAGAGAGAGAGAGAGAGAGAGAGAGAGAGAGAGAGAGAGATAGAGAGAGAGAGATAATATATGATTGCTATTTTTTCATATTACAATCTCCAAAATTTTTAATTCTTTGCGTTTAACCATGCCGAAACAATTTCTGGATTTCAGGCAAGTGTTTCGTAGCTGTTAAATTCTTATGAACGTAAAACTACCTTCAACAATCAATGTATTTTTCTTTAGCAGTGCTGAAATGTCATCCCAATCGAGAGAGCACATGCTTAAATGAGGCTAAACGCTCAGAGACTTCGTCGTTCTTTCATTCTTTCAACCTTTGAGTGGCTACGAAATTATTCAGAAATTAACCCTCCTCTGGACAATATCTCCCACTCAAGCCGCTCTTTCATTAACACTCTCTCTCTCTCTCTCTCTCTCTCTCTCTCTCTCTCTCTCTCTCTCTCTCTCTCTCTCTCTCCTTCCTTTATTTATTTGTTTGTTTTCCAGTTGTGAGATTTTTTATTCTGTTTTAGTTTATGCCAACATGATACCTTGCTCAAACATAGGCAAGTGCATATAGTATGCAAGAGAATGAGACCTAAGCCATTGTTTAAACAAAGATATTATTTTTTCATGGATGTAAGTATTTTTTTTTTTTTCAAGTTTTTCTTTCGTCTCTCTGATGATCCTATTTCTCTGATTACTCTATTTTTTTCTTAAATAACATCAAACGCATACGAACATGTAAAATAAGGCTAAATATATATAAAGGCTCTCCATCCCAAAGTGACATGGAAAATGGTCACCCTTAATGTAGCACACTATCATTGTCAATATATCGATTTATTTACTGTTACTCACGTCAATAGATGGCGCTGTTATGCCATGGTACTCTTTCCTGCAGATGGCGGTGTTATAAATCATGGAGTCTGGAGACCTATTTTTTTTTCTTTATAGAGTAGACTACAAAGTTGTGTGATCCTTGGAAGAGCAAGAAATTACTTCGCAAAGAAACTCGGGATTTAGTGTTAGTTGGTATTGAAAGTGAAGTGAGTTATGAGGTAAGGAAAGATAAATGTTGTTATTGAAAGTGAAGTGTGTTACGAGGTAAGGAAAAATAAATGTTGGTATTGAAAGTGAAGTGAGTTACGCGGTAAGGAAAGATAATTGGCTTGTGTGGTGAATAGCAGGTTGTGAAGCCATTTTTTGTGATCGGTTGGATGAGTACAGTTTTGCCAAGCTTTTTTATCCATCATAAACCCGATAAAACAGTTGCTGTACCTTGACTTTGTGTACGTGTACGTTGGGTCACTTTTTCTAGTCATGTCACACACGGTAACTATGATCTTTTCAGGATCTTAAAGACTATATCGTACTTTGTGTGTAACATATTATTCAGTGGAGTTCGTGTTTGTGTATGCAATCTGGCTATTGTGATACCATCCAGTGTTATGGCCTAGGTTGCCAAGTGAAGGTACAGAATTTCATTTTGTCAAGTGTATGGAAATGTCACATTAGAATTCTGGACATTGGCTTTGAGTTTTGAAACTACAATCTAAACTACTTTAGTAAGCAATATTAACGAACCTTAGCCTAATTATAGTACAGCGCTTAATTATAATACTACATTGGGTATGTAATTGGAACTCGCGTAATTGAATTTATCTTTAAAATAACATTACTTTGTATCTTTTACTACCCACGGAAATCATTGACGAAGTTACCGAATTTAGGAATTGTGCAGTTTTTTTTTTATCACATGCCACAGGAGCCTCCTTTAAATTCATCATAAACAGAATGAAGGAAAGAAAGTTTAAAATTTAACTCTATTGGTTATTTTCAGTATTGGAATATGCAATGTAAGAGTTTTGTTAGCAGTGAAAGTTTAGGGTTGAAAGTTTAGGGTTGAAACTAAGTTCAAAGTCCGATAATGTGAAACGGAAGCAAAGTCGGTGTTCGAACGGAGGCTATAGTTGAACACGTCACCAAGTGTGTTCATTTAAGCTTTTTTAGCAGGTTATTTTTACTGCCAGTTAGACCCATATTAGAGTACTATGACAACTTTTTTTTTCTTTTTTTTTTCTTTTTTTTGTGCTGCAAATTGAATTTTAATGGTTATACCGAATAGTGAAAACTCTTCTTGCGCATAATGGGGTTTGTTACTTACTGTGCATTAACGCTGTTGCATCAATAATCATTGGGATATATTAAGTGCTTTTATGGTATCGGTTCCTATGAAATTAAACCAAAGGCTGTTCAGTGTAAAGCTACTAGACTCGTAGGTTTTCATTTAATCGGCCAATATTGTATCTCACAACATTTTCTATATGTGAAATGGCTAATCACGCGCAATTCAAGTGAAGGTCCCGTCCTATGAACGTTCATAAATCTTTCATCATTCTTACTAGCTCACATCGTTACTCTTAAAGGACGTCCTAAAACTAAATCTTGTTCAAGCAAAGTTACTACCTGCTTTTTGTGATTAAAATTATCTGAGCATTCTAGAGTTTCTTCAAGGAATAGTTACGTAATTTGAATGCTGTTTTGCCGACAGAAGTGTGAATTACCTACGTTGTCTTAAGAGGTGTGAATTACCTACGTTGTCTTAAGAGGTGTGAATTACCTACGTTGTCTTAAGAGGTGTGAATTACCTACGTTGTCTTAAGAGGTGTGAATTACCTACGTTGTCTTAAGAGGTGTGAATTACCTACGTTGTCTTAAGAGGTGTGAATTACCTACGTTGTCTTAAGAGGTGTGAATTACCTACGTTGTGTGAATAACCTATTTAATTTTGTGGACGCTACATCAACGTTAAGAGAAACTTGGTTAAACTGTGCTATTAGTATGTTGAAGGGTACGCATTTTGGACTGTCCATCTACCACATTAGCCCTTTTCCCACTTTCTCGTTCCACTTAGTACCAAGCCTCTGGAATCTGATAACCAGAATAGATACCCCACAAAAGTGTAGATTGATGCAGTTTAATGGAAGTAATGTTGAATGTGTATAATCAGGTTACTATGGGGCAAAGGTATATTGGAAATTAATTTATGTTGAGAGAGAAGAATCGTTGTGATAGATGGCGAAGCCAGATTTGGCTATTGGGTGTGATAGCGAGTGCTGAACAAAATCCCTTCAGAAATGGAAAAGACACAAGTACAGAAACTTAACTCTATACATTAATGCAGTATCGATAGTATTAAAGTAAAGCTGCTTTTCAAACCACCTCTGTCCTTGATAAATTTTTGAGTTTTTACTAAAGAGTCATGCATTCACATCGGTGGAGGACCATGCAATCACGTTACTTGACAAGCGGTGGAGGGATGTAAGGGAATGGTTGAAAAGGCTTGGCTTTAAGTTCAAGGTTTCGTAAAATATTCTGCCAGGTGTATTACTAGATATCTATCTAGACTATATATCTATCTAGACTATCCATAAATTGGAAACTGCCAATTTGTATGCGCCGCATCAAACCATCAGTGATTCTTTTGAAGACTTTCCTTACCATTGAAGATCCTGCTGAATCGATAAAAGGTAATATACTTGACAATAAGGTCTAATATTTGGTATTTTAGCATTTTAGTTATCCAAAAAATTTATATTTAAATTATACAAACGTTATTTTATTAAACTGCAAAGGATTGCTATTACAGGAAAGAAAATTTAAAATGCATATTACAGCTATTTATATAACTTCATACATTTCCCACATTTCTTAGTCTTCATTTCTAAGGATATAAGATTCATTTTGACAATACTATTTGTTACTAGTCACTTAATTGACATAATACGAGGCCCATGTGGTTAACGAGCATCGTGTAACTTTAGCTTGTCAGAACCTATGAATGAGCGCTTAAATGACCGAAGAGCTATAACGAAGGAAAATCAAATTGAACGTAAATAATTTAAATTAACCTCAATATGAAGTACCCCACGTGGATAATGCACATGATTAAAATTTTTGCTTTACAAAAAATTTAATCAGTTTGAAAAAAGTCTCGTACAGTGAGATTAATTGCCTTTTTAATAGTTACTAAGTATTGTAAACTGTTGTGCATGATCACTTAAGTTTTAGATGACGGGGCAAGTCTGATAGGTAGTATATTTCAATCTGTTGAGATTTCCACAAAATCTAACTAAGCATATTGACGAAGCAACATTACATATACTTGCTCAGTGCTAAGCAGTACCGCTCGAGCGCTCTCAAGAACAAGATGGTATATTTATATAATTGTACATTGTGTATTCACGAACCTTTTATAATAGTGAGAAAATCTCATGCAGAGTTCTTTTTTCCGTTGACATGGGACAACAGTAATGTTTGTTAAATCTCGATCTTAGCTATGTCAGAGCGAAACTTAATTGAGGAACATTATGAATTAGATAATAACTAAAAATTTTAGCCCTCAAGATTAACACTTTCTAGTAAATACTGTTCCACTTGTTGAGAAAGGGGATAATTTTTAGTTTAAAGTTTTTTATAGAGCTAAGTGTTTTTTATAGAGCTAAGTGTTTTTTATAGAGCTAAGTGTTTTTTTATAGAGCTAAAATAGAAGTTAATAAGATTTAATAATGAGGCTTGTGTAGTAACATGGAGATGGCTGCAAATGACACTTCGTGAAATGATTGAAATCTTATATTTCAAATAGTGAAATTTTCTATAATTTGCAGTTTACTATGAAGTCCATGTAAAACACAGCTCAGTGTTTATTTTTTGCAATATTAATTGGGTTTTCATTACTTTCCTTACAATGCGTTTTATGATTGGTGGAAAAAAATTATCTAAATAACAGACTGTTTAGTATGCTAATGACTAAACCCAGTGCAAAGCCATAACTTTTCAGTGATGGTAGGAGACCCATCATAACTCATTAAGTAAAAATTTCTACCAGAAATAAGTTCTACTTTCAAAACACCACATATAAACATACTTCTTATTTTCTACATGATTTATTGCACTACGCTGTTTTACATATGTAAAAAAAAAAAATTATAATCTAATTGAGAAGTGATTTTGCCTTCAAGGTTTTCAGTAAAGTTAATGTATGTCTAGTGTTCAAGGAAACTAACTTTTTATGTCAGTAATGTCCATAATGCAATTATTGCAAAGAATGTATTGGCAAAGCTTGCTGAAAAGCTTAATGAAAGTGAGTTTCGGACAATGCTTTTCTCTCTTAGCTAAGTGTATTTTGAGGATACTTCAGACTTGAAACTGTATTTGTAAAGACAGGCAGTTTCTTTATGAAGATCATTTTTATTTCTATGCTATGGCTCCTTCATTGGGTGCTTGCTGTAGCTGTCCTTGGGAATTTAACCCTTGTTTAGTCCCTGTCGTTTAAACCAGGACCATAGATCCCTTAAATCCGCATTGGCAGGCATTTCGGATATTGGTGGAATGTGGATAAAGACTTACAATGTAGTGGGAAGCTCAACTGTCTGTGGAGACATCTGCCGATGGGTTTAACATTAAGCTGGTAGCTAAAGCTACTTTCCCCACTAGATATCAGTGCCAGTGTCCCCTTTGACACAAGTGGTAAAGACATGGTGGTGCTCCCCCCAGTATCATGGTCCCTAGTGGTTATCCCCACCCTCATCATAAGTGTGGCACTAGCTGGCAGATAAACTTATGGGACTTAAGGGTGTTAAACTTAATTTTTTTTTATAAATCTGCCTAAATGGTGAGTCAGTGTTTCCCTAGTGGCCAGTGTTACCCACTTCCCTGCCTCTGTTTTAGTGTTGGCTACCCCCATCCCCATACCTGTCACCACAATCTTCAAGTCTGGGCCTGTAAGACTTCTCACTCTTTTGACTCTCCTTATGGCAGTTCCGCAGGCCATTGAGTTCTTGCCTTCTACGCTGTAATAGTGTCAGTGTTGTGCTTCCTATTGAAAGCAACTTTTTATAAGAATTTATGCATGTCTTTACCAAACTAGCTTGTAGTTTTTCAAGGTCTAGTTTCAAGATTAGATATGGTATAAGCTAGTTTTTCTAAAAAAGCACAAGTCAGGATGTATAACTTCATAAACCTCTCTAAATATTTACTGATTTTTTGTTTATAGGTTGCATGTGGATGTAGATTAGCATGGAAATTTAATTATGCCATTAGTTGTATAGAATATCTTACTATAATATTTTCTGATAGGTTTTTTTTTTCTTAAGTTAAAGTATTCTTAGGGTTTTATTTGAATAAAACAATGCTAACAGAAAGTTAGTGTTCCAATTAACGTGCTTACCTATCTAGTGGAGAACTTAGTTTTTTAAAGTAAAATTGTTATTGTGGTTTAATTTGAATGAAAGGGTTCTTACAGAAATATATTATTCCAATTAATAGTTAGTTTTTCAAGATTTTAATTTGAAAATATCTGCAATCGTTTATCTCAATACTTCTTCAGTGTAGCTCAAGAAAATAAAACTTTTTTTTCAATTCAAGAGAAAGGCATTTATTTAATTTTCATAAGGAATACCCATTTAATAGTTCATTAAATCTGAATTATTTTCTAAGTTTTCAATTTTGTACTTCAGCCATGAACACCATCAAAATGTAACTTAAATCTCTTTTAAAAAATTAATACATTTAGCCAATAGGATCACTCCTGCTTTTAAGCCATTCAATGCTGTAATACATTTTAAAGATAGAATTTAAATTTAATGTAAATTTCCTTATGGCATTACTTGCAAACCAGTTGATCTCAAATTGGTCAATCCTGCCCATCTGTATTGCCTGTTTCTGGTAACCTTAAATAGGTAAATTACTTTTATGAAGAAAATTTGGTTACTTTTAATATTTTACTCAAGTTATTTCCTTATGTTGTAAAATAAGTGACATGCTAACACTGTAAAGCATGATTCCCTATTCTTCTTTTAGATAGTTACATAGTGAAATGACTGGTAATACATAAATTGATAACCTATTAATAGATTCTAGTCGATGGTTCCAACAGATGCTAAGGTGTATTTGATGACCATAACTATACAGTATTCTACTGTTCTGCTTCCCCTAGACTTTCTGTAGTCGAGGTGTGCCAAATCGAAGTGTTGCTCCAAAAATAGATGATGCTAGGGAAAAGTTTGTTCCTGATAATACTGCACACTAGATATTTACTCTGACTTTTACTGAGCTAATACCCATAACATCTGGCGAGTTAAATGGGTTACTTAAAGGATTTTAAGTTTATTAATCATTAATTTATATTATGAATTTACCATAATTTACTTTAATGTACTTCCTGTTTTCTAAGACTTTATATCACATTGTTCACAATGGAGAAATATTAATCACTTACCTACTACTTTCAACAGGTACTAGGATTCTAAACCATAGGCACTTATCAAATCATGGGATTTTATTCAGAGATGCACACTTGCATTCCTACAGAAGAACACCTGAAACTGCACAATGTGCTAAGAACATCTTTACATACAATTAGTGGAAGGGGAATTACTGCTAGTTTTCTTCTCTGGTAAGTGACTGCATTTTCCCAACAGACTATTCTAGGAAATCTTCACTGTTCATCTAATGAAGATGGTTCATAAAAACAAGCTATGCAAGGCATAACTGAAGTCAATGTTCCTGCATTTTTCCAACACTATTCCTAGGAAATTTTCACTCTTGATATAATATAAGATGGTTCATAAAAACAAGCTATGCAAGGCATAAATTAAGTATGTTCCAAACTGTTCCTTGTTCTCATTAGAATAAGTTTTGGTTTAGCCAGATTTAATAAAACGTTAATTGTGAACTGAAACTGTGGTTAATGGGATTCCTAAGAAGTTTAGTCTTCAAATACCCATGCTTAACTAACTTGCTCATGAAAGTAAATCAGTTGAAGAATTAGCCCTTATCTCGTCACTAGATAGTTTTGAAGTGTTAGTCCACCAGTTGGTTTAAAATTTAATTGCTTGATGGGGTACAAGGGGAGGCTCCTTCACACTCTGTGGCATAAGAGGCCAGAGCTAATGCAGTTAAAGTTGCATGGTAGGCAAAGCGTAGTCTGATACTCAAATAACTACCCAAGGTAAAACTTCAACTCTCCCCAACCGAAATCTGTCTCAGCAGTCACTGTTATCCTGCAAGATTCGAGAAGCAAACCAGTTGGCTATATATTCAATAAATTGATTTGTTTGCTATGAGCAAGTAAGGAAAATTCTGAAGTTTTTATCTAAAATTTAAATTAGAATGGGTATCCACACCTTGAAGTAGTCTTAAGGGAAAATTCATAGTAGCTGAATAAGTTATTTTTGCCAATAGGTGCAAGTACCAAATTATTTTCTTCGGTTAATGCATAAGTCCTTGTAGATAGTATTAGTATAGTGCTAGGTTAATACAGTTGTCCTTGTGGAAAGTATTAAAATGCTACCAGCAGTAGGTGGGTGTCCCATGTCTTAAGCCTTCAGTTATCTCCCATGATTATCTATAAAATAGCTTTTCTTTTTTTGCAGTCAGTGTCGACATCCCGAAAAGAAATTTACTATGTCAGCTCTTACCAGAGCTCCTGGACACTTTGAAGCAATCCCGAAAAGAAACTTACCGTGTAAGCTCTTATCAGAGCTCCTGGATACTTTGAAGCAACCAATCTGAAGTTGATACAGGTATCAAGAGATGAAGCCTACTTGTTATGTATACTTTAAAGCCGTAAAGGCTTCGTACAATCTTTAGAAATTACTCCCAACTCATATGGTAAGTGTAGTGACAGTTTCAGATGTGATTTTAGTTTATTGTGAAATCCACTTAATGGTGCTGTAATGTGTTTGGTAGTGGAATTTTAATGGTACTGTAAGGTTTTGAGGTACTTAGTGAAGTTACTAGCCAAAAAAGTTAGTATCATTTTGGCCAAAATGGGAAACTTCAGTTAATGCCAGTGAAAGCCGGCACCATACAAAGCCTCCCACTAAAAAAATGTTTTATATCAGTTATGATAAGTCATTTTAATTTATATTAGTTAGGTTCATAGTCTATTTCAAATGTAAATTTAGTTGTACACAAGCTAAAAGGTAAAAATTGTAGGTTGCATTTAATTACTATACATTAGTGCTAAGACTTTGATCTTTTTATAGCTTAAAGAACCCCAATTTTTAAGTTACACTGCATGGATAGTGCCTGAGGAGCACAGACAGTGTAGCTGACAACCTTATGGATGACAGGGACATGCATAATTGTTACTTTCTTGATAGTTAGAGATTTTATTGTCTTCTGCTTTTAGCCCTTAGCACTAAACAGGTTAATAGGAGGTATAATTTCTCACTTATGGTAACTTCGATTACTATTTTGAAAGTTACTTTATTTGCCTTGCTACACATACACAGCTGCTCACTTTTAGTTTACTGTTTTAGTGATACTTTATTTTTGTTTCAGCTAGCGAAGTAGTGTTTATTTACTATATATACCAATGGAAGATTATGCCAAAGTTACTCAGACCTTGGAATTTACAATGGAAGAGCCTAATTACCAAACTCCTCGGTATGTATTCTCATTCTGTACATTACCCTTAAGAGGATAGAATATGCATAATCTGTATTCCACGTATTAGCATGTGAAGTGACTAGGACAATAAGGCTACTCGCGAGTTTTAGGCACCCCTTTTGTATGGGGTTAGTTTACTTATCCAGTATGGTGCACAGGCATGCACAGGCAATCGGAAGTTGGCTGGTTTACTTATCCAGTATGGTGGAGCACAGGTGATCAGGAATTAGTTCGTCAAGTTGCTGGCTTTAAATTTAGTTTTCACTTGAAGTAGCTTGTTTGAATCTGCTTTTCTACTTCTATAACAATGTAGAATGATAATGGATGTTCTCTAAACCATGACTCCTTCACTAAGGTTACAGGCTCTGTAGTTCTTGGTCACAAACTTTAAATCACTGTCGTGAGTTCATAGTGGAACCACAACTGGTAACTTTAATCAGTAAATATTAAAGGCAGAAAAGTGTGGTAAACTTTAAAGAATTTCATTGTCTAAGGAGTTTTCATTACAGTACTCTTATATAAAGTGAAAAATTCGCCTTGCTAGACCACCATAACTGAATGAAGAGATGATTCAGTACAAAAGTTTTCTTGTAGCCTTTGTAAGATCCTGAAGTACTCAATCTTTTTCTGTATGCAAAAGCCACTTTACTATTGTCTTACAGTACTTGGACCCAATATACGCTGGCATATGTGCACTGCCAGGGTTAGCGATCTACCCTTGCTGGTTAAAGAAACTGTTTAAGAAAGTTTGTCCAGGTTGTAAAGATTTTTTCATGGAAGAATCTTATTATATTAAAGGACCAAAGAACTACTACTACTCCATCTTTTGAGCATGTGTTAGCATGGAGCCAGAGAGAAGCGCTCTATATAAAAGGACCAAAGAACTACTACTTTCCATCTTGTGGGCGCTCCAGTGGATGAGGTCGAACACTGATGAAAAGAAAAAAAAATTTCATGTCCGGTAAAACTAGTCATCTTGACCAGCGGCCAACTCTCCCTTCATAGCAGAGGTACTAGACTGCATATGCCTTGGACTTCTTTGCCTAAAATTCATGGATCCTGCGAGAGGCTTGGTTTGCTATTCCAGTGCAATGGAAACCACTTGTGTGCGATACCTTTTTAAGAACAATAGCAGGACAGTCGCAAAGAATTATCTTGAACCTAATGAACTTAAACCTATGCATGGCCAATGAACTACCATACAGTAGGGTACCTCTCATGACAAAGCCATGAGATTACTTTTCTAGCAATCTAAATTTCACCAGATCAGTCAGATTTGTGGTAAGTGGAGGATATTCATTATCTTAGACTGAGCTATTTCTTTTACAAAATTTATTTATTGTAATTTCGTTTGCAAGTTATTTTAGTTTAATAGCTAAACCATAGCCATAATTAACTACTTGTAACTGACATACTACTTTAGTAGTAGAGCATTCAATAGTTAAAAAATTTAGCTATAGCTAGTGTGATTCTTACAACACGAATAATTGTAAGTAATAAAACTAAGTAATAATTTAGTTTAAATAGTAAGTATTGGTATTATACTAAGAAATTTGGTCCCTAAGTATCTCTCGTGGACAGAGCATTCTTTCATATTACTATATCATTAAGTAATAATTCAATCAAGCATTTTAAAATGCACATGAATGAAATTGTCCCAACATAATAATAGGCCTGGATAAAGTCAGTGGAACTAAACTGATTTGTTAAAGAGAATGTCACACTGACCATCAAGTTTAGGAGGCAAAGACTTAATACCTTCAGCATGTTTAGTTTATGATTCTAGCAGTGTCTGCAAAGCTTTAAGCAGTCTTATGAATCCACTTAAAGCTCTAGCCTTTATTTCTAGGTTAAAAAGGTTTGGCTACCCTGATATATACTCCGTGCTTAGTGTCAAAGAGGGACTAAATGATTTGAACCACCAGTAGTGTTAGTGTTATGGCAGTGGTAGGTGAACCTTGCAGAGGGTGGCATTAGAGTATGAAGCTTGAAAGGGCTGAAACTTTCCAACTTTTGAGCTCTTGGCATTCAGATAATAAAACTATACAGCATGGGTATTAGATTCGGTAAACTGTAAACACAATCAACAATGTAAGGATTTTTTGCTAGTCACAAATCTTATTGGAAATTTACTCCAGTCTGCCACAATGTTGCTGTTAGAATTCATGACTGCTTTTAAGTTTTTCTTTTTATCAAGACATGTTGTTTGACTGACTTTTTATCTTGCAGTGAAAGTTCTGTTCACAGCTGTACCAAGAACCAAAAGATACTGAATATTCTGGGAGCGAAACCTTCACAACCGAGGAAGCTTTTAATGGATTGACTGGTGACTACTAATGGTGGGAAGGGAAGGAACTCCTTCCATGGATTCAGATTCCACATCTATGAGTTAAAAGATTCCTAGAGTGCTGTAGCAACTTAAGCAGGTAAAGATATTTAAACCAAGCTCCATCTGACATATCTTAATCATTCACTTATATTTTTCAACCGATCCAAAATTGAGCCAACACTTGGATATTTCTTCTGGCCATAATTTCCGTGCCTTAAAACAAAACATTATATAAGCTCCATCTGACTAAAATCTTGCTTTCAATTGATCTTGAATTGAGTAAAAATTTATTCATTTTTCTAGCTTTATTTCCATGCCTTAAAAGTGAAAATTTATACTTATTTCTAATTTGCTGCAGGCTTCTGTGGATTACGGTGAACCCTAGTGCAGGCGATATTTTGCCACCCCTAGTATATGGCTCAATCAAACTACTTGCAAGCTCTTATCAAACATGCTGATCACACATCCCTGAAAACAATGCTCACAGGACCGAAGCAGCTGGATATTCGGTCTGCCTTGTGGAATTCTTGCTTGTCCTGTAAGGAACTACAATAAAGATTTCCACTCTTCTTCTATGAAGAATCTCTTACCTTCTATGGAGAATCCAGCTACCTGCTTGGAGAATCAGATCTGTAAAACATGTCTATCTTGTCCATAGAAATATATTTGCTGTTGGGAAGTTTCAAAGCAGCCTCCCTGGCCTGTCAAATGTGTGTCTTGTTTAAGATTTTCTTAAACTAATTTTTTTGGTGTCCTTACTCATTAACTGAACTTGTAATCTTTGTCCTCGTACGTATTTTTCTAACTTTAAATTTTTTCTTTGCAACATTAAAGTTCAGATGTAAGTCTCATAATGAAAGTGGATAGAAACCGAAATTACTTTTAAAATGTTTGGTGATAAATTGTGTGATCTCGCGCATTGCAATAAGAGATATGCTCTGAAAGGCTCTGCATAGTCGAGAGGGAAAGGGCTAGTAGTCTGCATATCTCCTGTGACATTTACAACAACTGCCAAGCTTAATTTCTTGAAAATATGAAAATATTAAAACGTTACACTAAATTGTTGAAGTGTTAAAGCTTACAAAATTCATAAATGGGGAACGAAACTCCCCAACACTGACCTTAATTTAGGTTAATCTTGTACAGGTAATACCAAAGGTGTGAGTTATCTCGATAAATTTAATTCTTTCAAAGATTTCTAAGTTCATTAGAAAATTTTTTAGCCTCTGATATCTATCACACACTGTATTTGTTTCGTCACTGCAGTTGCATAAATACCAGAGACTACAAGAAAGTTATTTGATATCTTGTTGTTTATAGTATATTTAATAAATATCTAAGTTTGGAAAAAATATTAACTTTTAATTTAATGTATTACAGTATACTTTAAATTTGTTTGCCTTGGTTGGTAACATCTATTCTTGAAATACAGGAAGGTTGAAAATGTATAGTGTATTAGCTAGGAGGTAAATCTCTTTTTATAATCAACTGTTATGCTGCAATTAAAGATTGTATAGCTATAGTGCATTTTTGTTGCTTGATAAAGTAAATACAGGTTTGTTCTAGATTGACCAGTAACTTGTGTGAATTTCCAATTATGGTGGGTGTCTAGGATAAGAAGAATGAAGAAATGAACTGAAAGTGGTATATGACTAAAAATTTGAAAGTTCTAGAAAGAATTGTCACTATTGTATATAATAAAAAAATATGTAAGAGCAAACATGTTGAGAATCTGAAATTTGAAAAACTTTTGTATTGTCTCCTTTGCAATTACCAGGACCTAATGAGCCCTGTGAATAACTGGTCAGTAGTACATAGAGTACAAATTAAGTTGAGATTATTCGTGCAAAAGTTAATTTTTGGCAAAAATTCACACTAAGATTTTTCTTATTTACCTGAATTGTCTTGATATTCCCCAATCCTCCCAAGTTTACAGAATCTATTTATTCAGAAGTTGAAGCTTTGTTACAAATACAGTGCCGTAATATATTGTGTACATATCCCCTCTTAAATCACTATACAACAATCTCATTTTAATTAGTGTCTAGTTATTAGTCCACGTTCATTTTTTAAATAAGCTTTAACAATTAATTTGGTATTACATTAATCAGATCAAACTGTGGTATAATACTAGAGAAGCTTTATGCATATTACAAAGTCTTTGACCCATGGAATTACTATTAGTGAATAATAGTAAGAATAAACTGATTTAGTTTGAATAGTCGAACGAGGTGTATGCAGTATTAAGTTTTATTCACTCTTACTGTCAAGCAACTTGCATTGGGTACAAAACGGAATAGCGAAATATCCCTCGAGGAAACTTGTCAATTGCCTAAAGATATTACTGTCCCGCTACATTTTAGCAGACTAAATAGTTAGTGTAAAATGACCATAACTGGCCAGCACATTATTCCAGAAGAAATTTTATAACTTGACAGTTTTTTTTTTCTTTTGCCAAGTATAAATGTCATTTATATGGCTATAAATGGTTTCTAACCAATAAAACTAGGTTTAGGTCATTATCCTATATCAAAATTTAGAAGACTTTACTGTATAAAAAACATTGAATTGATTATTGTGGGTAAGAAGTGATTATTGTGGGTAGAAACAGGTTTACAGCCTCATCCATAGTCTGAGCCCATAGGGGCTAAGATGCATCTAGTAGATGATCAGACTGTCTATCAAACTGAAATTAAAGTATCAACGAACTGGAATGGATACCATTTAAGGCTAAGGCAAAGGTATTTAAGTCATGTGTTGAAACAGTTGAAATTTTAACAAAGTAACATGAAGTTTCCTACCATAGTTATAATGATCACAATGTTTGGAGGCTTTGTCCACTAGTAACACGGGTATTTATGTTGGTGTTAGTGGGTGTTGAAGAGATTTTATTTCTAGCTTAAGGGCAGTGCCTGATAAAATCTTTTAATTTTTACTGTGCAGCATAATAATTATCCCTTTGCAAAGATAAGAGAAGAGTGTGTTGTAGGACTAGTTGCAGAGACTACGTGAAAAGAGAGAAATAAAAATTTAAACCATATTGGTTTTGGATTAGACTGAGGTGACACAGATAAAACCAGCACCTGTTCTATTGGAGAAGGCAAAACTCCTTATTACTAAGCAGGACACATTTGAGGGTTAACATTTCTCCAGAAGCAAATTTAGAGGCAAAATAGAATTGAAAAACTTCAGACTAGTCGTTCCCAAGAGACGATCCAGGGCAAATTTGCTCTTGTAGCTGTTACCAGTTCAAACTGTTCAAAGCAGATAGTAGTCGCAGGCAAGTGAATGTAGGAGTTGTGCCGGAGAACGGGCAGTGTGCCGTCAGATTTCGGATTGTGGTCCCTAGTAAGGCACCCATCCAGTGCCTCAACAAGGGTTTGCCTGTGGTTTTCTTCTTCTAAATCAGTTTTTGCACGAGGAGGAAATGTCAAGCTTGCACTCAGACTTGCTAGTAAGTTTTTCCCTTTATAAGTGTTACTAGATCAAACAGTAGGCAATGGCAGACGAACGTTTGACTTAGGCCAAAGGGCAGTCAAGAGTTGTCAGACTATGGTCAGGTGCCCATCCAGTGCCTTGACAGCGGGCACACACACTAGGATGGTTTTCTCGCGATTTCCTAGTCTGACGTGGTCTGTACTATTCGACACCCATACAACAAAATCACCAAGCGTCTTTACTATTGTGCATTTGCCCCTCGTGTGGAAGGCCCTTATATCCTCTACACCTGTGATTGCCGCCCATACCCAACATTTTTAAGTCTTCCCACTTTACATTTGTGGGCTTCATTCCCTCACTTTGAAACTGCTATCTGTTCAGTCTAAGGCTGGCAGTAGGCACAGATATGCGCATGTAAGACTTCGGCTAGCTGCCGGGCAGAGGGCTAAATAGTAAAAAATTGTCAGACTGTGGTCGCTAGTAGAAAGCCCATCCAGTGCCTCGATGATGGTCACGGGCACTTAGATGGTTTACCCGTGTTTTCTTAATCTATCACATCGTCTACACAAGTTATCTTCCATATAACAAAATTTTTATCTTGCCGTGCATTTGACCTTTTGTGTGGAAGGGACTTTAGAACTATAACCCATAAGTGAAGTAAGGATGTTATTGTTATTAATGTGTTGTATAGCATCATTATTTACATAAATGACTGAAGTTGGATATTTGTCATACTTTGCATTCTGTAATATTAACCAAATTGAATGTGTAGGAGACAGACTAAATGTTTGATTGGTCTCTCTCTCTCTCTCTCTCTCTCTCTCTCTCTCTCTCTCTCTCTCTCTCTCTCTCTCTCTCTCTCTCTCTCTCTCTCAGAGAGAGAGAGAGAGAGAGAGAGAGAGAGAGAGAGAGAGAGAGAGAGAGAATATTGCGTACTTTCCTCGTGAGCAAACTTCTTAAAATATAGACTTGGATGGCCATAATTGAACAGATTCAATCAATCTGTCATTAAAATACCACAGTTGTGGCTGCAAAAAAACTCCTACATAGACCCTGAATGGATTCTATGTTCTTTGACTTCGAAATTGGTAATAGATAATCCATTTCTGAAATTCTGACATTATTTCATTAATTGTTGATACATGTTTATTTTTGTCTAAGTAAAAATCTGCTATGGTGTTTCATAATAATGGATTCTGCCGATTCAGTTTGATTAGCAACAGAGCTTCTCTTCAGTTTCGATAGCAGCCTTCCTCCATAATATGATTAAGAGTCAGCCATGTTTAGAAGGCAGGTGAAAGCCAATCAACTAGCAGATTATGATTCAGTAAACAAATATAATGCTGTCCATCGTGTCCAGCTAGTGTGTGTGAAGCTCGGACTACTTGAAGTTACTTACACAGGCACTGTCCGATGCTCATGATTGTCGCTAGCACTTCTTTCTGCATCTTATTGTTAATTGGTAACAAATGGTGTTCGACGGACTAACTCCAGGTGTCTGGACAGACATTGAGGTGCTTATTTTTCAACAAAATTTAAGATTTTGTGAAAGAAATGTATTCACCCCTCTTGTCTGTTTTAGTTTCTTTATTTATTTAGTTTTTTAAAAGCAACTTTACACAAAACTACTGTACCGATTTTGACCAAACTTGGTCATCATATTGGGTATAACGCAAAGACAATATACAACAAAGTACAAGTAAACAGCCGTACTCCTAAAACAATTGCAGTGTTGAGTAAATGGTAATTATTGTGCTATCTTATGTGAGCTATGAACCAGAGACAAAACACATTAGATTTTGAAAAAAATACATTTAAGTACAAAATGCACTTACGTACAAGAACGCAGTGGAGTTAAGAGCAAAATAAGATCAATATGGCGAAGGCATGCTCTCTACTATTGAGTGCCCCTCTAGTTTGGCATATATTATCTATGCTTATATATTTGCTGAATAACCATACGACCCAATGTTCTAAAATATTTCATGTGAAATCCTAATCAAGAAAAGGATTCCCTCCTAATAGGTAATGGTGTTTATTATAGTTACGGACGGAAAAAAGTTTTTCTAACCCAGCCACTGAGAGGGGGCGCAAGCCAGCCTCAACTTGGTGCCGGTCCCAAGCCCGGGTAAATGGGGAGGGTTGGCGGCAGGAAAGGCATCCGGCTTGAAAAATTAGCCAAAACAACTATGGTCAGTGAGTATAATCAGAATGAAAATAATGCTAGGGCGTGCCCCTTAAGTAACGCACTGGGACCTCGCCTGATCCCTCTGAAAAATTGGCAAGGGCTACCCATTCATGGGAGGGCTGGGTTAAAGAGGCAAGCTCAGAGGAAAATATCCGAGGAGAGGATGAGAGAAGCAACTCTGAATGTGGGGACAATGACTGGAAAAGGGCGAGAGCTGGTCGACCTCATTCATGCCTGGAAGGACTGTAAAAGCAATATTTGCTTTGAGGCAGACGATAGAAAAACATCAGGAGAAACAGAAAGGATTACATATGGTCTTTATTGACGTGGAGAAGGCATACGATCGAGTACCACGTGTTAGGAGTATTGAATTTATGTAAATACTGTATTTTTGTAGGGTACATTGTAAATGTTTTGTAGTTCATATTTTTCCCGTGTCTGTCTGTGTTGTCCTTGCGTGTTGTTTGGGTGTTTGTATTCCTCAGTCCTTGGATGGTTTACTTCGGCCATTGGAGCGCCACCAGGGATTGAGATTTCTTGGATTTGTCATAGTGTAAATAACTCTGGATTATATACAAAAGTGTTACATTATTTGTACATGTTAAATTGTAAGTATTACTATATTTCATTTAAGGTTCTGTTGACACTTGCTGTGTATTTATGTATTTCTGCCTTTTCTTTTGTTTAATATTGAAGTTATTTTCCCGTTTTATCTACGGTGTATTGATAATCGATTATTGGTTACCTGCTTGTGTTGCTCATTTGTAGTACTGCTGTACAATGTTAACGTTCCTGGAGTTTCGTTAATTACATTCGTTATTGCTTTGGTGTCATTATTCTTGTTATCATCGTAATCCATATCTTTATATGTATCTTTAATTAATTTTAAGTAAAGTAACTAAATTTCGTAGTGTTTTCCTTATTCCATATTATATATTTACTCGCATGTCATACTCAAATTTAATGCTATTTAAATTTGGATAAGAGCTCTGTTATTTAAGTAATCTAAGTTAAGGCATCATTAAATGTCTTGTTATTTATTGTCTATGGCCGTTTGGAGCTCCGCTTCGTACTTGCATCAGTGAAATGCTGGAAAGGGTATTAAGAGGCGAATGGTCGTAACAATTTGGGGGCCCGTCCGGGATCTGTTTTGCGGAGTAAATCAAAGTGACCGTTAAAAGCTAAAGTTGTTTTAAACTTATATTTCCGTATGTTTATCATTTTGCCTTCCATATGTTTATTAGTATTTTGCCGTGAAGTGTTAATGTTAAAAATACGGTGCTGTGCTCTTTAAGAATCAGATACGTATTGAGTTATTTTTATTTGTTAAAGTGAATGCATTCGTTTATTTTTCTTTTGTTTACGCCTTGAAGTTAAAATTTTTCTCGTTTGTATAGTTTTGAATATGGATCCTTTCAGCATTAGTGATTTTTCCAGTAAACCAAGTGTGCATTATTTGCGTAATCATCGTATGAGAAAGGATGACTGGTTGGCTATAGCAGTGAATTATGACATTTCTGTTAGAAAGGTGTGGAGGAAATCTCAGATTAAGAATTTTGTTATAAATGCTTTGGTTGAGGAGGAGACTTTGCCTGAGGAAGCTTATGATTTATTAGATGAAGAGGGATCCCAGTTAACTCTCAAGCAGTTAGAATTGCAGTATGCTCGTGAAAAAGAGGAGAGAGATAGACAAGAGAGGAAAGAGCGTGAGGAGTTGGAGAGGAAAGAGAGGAGAGAGCGTGATGAATTAGAGAGAAAGGATAGGATAGAACGAGAGGAAAGAGAGCACAGATATCAATTAGAGCTATTGGAGAAAAAGAGAACGATAAAAGATAATGTGAGCCAAGGCGATGAAGGTGAACAGGTAATTGATGTTGTTAAGGCTTCTAAAATGATTCAGTTGTTTGATGAAGCGGATCCAGATGAGTTCTTTATGCTTTTTGAAAGACTTGCGCTTAATTTGAAGTGGCCTAAGCGTTTATGGCCCGTAATCTTGCAGCCGTCATTAAAGGGTAAAGCTAGAACAGTTTTCTTGTCGTTAACATCTAGTGAGAGTAATGATTACGACTTTACTAAAGATAGTATCCTGAAAGCTTATGAGCTTACGGCTGAGTATTATCGTCTCAAGTTTCGAAGATGTAAGAAGTTTGATTCGCATTCATATATTGAATATTCACATAATCTTGTTAAATTACATGATAAATGGTATACAGCAGCAAGTGTCACTACCTTAAGTGAATATAGGGAGCTCATTTTACTTGAACAGTTCATTAGAGGTGTTCCTATTGATGTTCAGAGATACTTATTTGAGCGTGAGGTTACAACTTTACAAAGAGCAGCTGTGTTAGCTGAGAATTACAGTTTAATTAGACCACATCAACATAGTCAAAGACAATCCAAGAAATCTCCAGGTAATGTATCAGAGGAGAAGAAATCCTCTGGCTCATACAGTAAAAGTCTGTCTGAGGTTAGGTGTTACAAGTGTAACCAGCTTGGTCACATGAAGGCAAGATGTCCTAGTAATTATAAGGAGGGGAAGAGCGAATCTTCGGGATCAAATATGGCAATTAGGGAGGTCCAGCAGGAAATTCCTGTTTCTCATTGTGATAGGTTAGATAATGAGTTTGCTCCTTTCAAGTTTGATGGGGTGGTGTCAATGTCAGATGACCTAGGTAGAAGTGTGCCTGTTAGGATAGTACGGGACACTTGTTCTTCTAATAGTCTAATTGTAAAAGGAAAGGTTCCTGGATTGGAAAAGACTTTTACATCCGATAGACTGGTTGTTAGAAGTTTGGGTGGACTGGTAACAGTTCCCTTGTGTAGGTTATATCTGCATTGTGGTTTATTAACTCGTTATGTCACAGTTGGGGTGGTGGATGAATTGCCCATTCGAGGTGTTGATTTTCTTATGGGGAACGACTTGGCAGGAGGGAAGGTTGTACCTAGTCCCATAGTTGTTGACACTCCATTAGAGGTAAGCCCCGTGGAAGATCCAGTATTGTATCCTTCTTGTGTTGTACAGCGTAGCAGAAGTCTGGCTGTGGTAGAAGTCCCACGAGAGCGTGGGACAGATGTGACCAAGGACGTCAATGTAAGTACTACGTCAGGTACTTTAGGAAAAGATGCTGTTGGTACAGTTGACGTAGATATCAATATTGATAGTTTATTCCAAACTGATAGTTTTGGAGGTAATGTAAAAGAGAAAGGAAGTGTGCTAGAAACTAAGTTTGGTTTGAAGACTGGTAACGTAGTATTGGTAAATACTGTAAACTCAGTTGAAAATGAAATTAATTCAAGTAATGTTTTTGATTACTCTGATAATCTTTTTGATATGAAATGTTCTGACATTATAAAAGCTCAACAGGAAGATTTGTCTTTGCAGTCTATTTACAGTGAAGTTGTTGCAGAAGACCAGATCAATACGGAGCCAGTATGTTATTACCTGAGGAATGGACTACTGATGAGGAAGTTCAGATCTTTGCATACTCCGGCAAGTTCAACTTGGGAAATCAAGAATCAGATTGTCATTCCAGCGAGCCTAAGGCAAAAAGTATTACACATGGCACATAATGTATCTTCTTCACACTTAGGAATAAGGAAGACTTTGAGTGCAGTTCTTCAACTCTTTTACTGGCCTGGTATAAGGAAAAGTGTCACAGAGTACTGTAAGTCTTGTGCAGTATGTCAGCTGGTTGGTAAGCCGAATCAGATTATAAAACCTGCCCCTTTACAACCTATCCCTGTTTTACCTGAGCCTTTTGACAAAGTCATATTAGATTGTGTGGGTCCTTTACCCAAAAGTAAGAAGCAGAATCAATATATGATTACAATGATGTGCAGTTCCATTCGTTATCCTGATGCCTATCCACTTAGGAACATAAGTTCTAAGACACTGATCCCAGTTTTAATCAAATTTTTCACTCAGTATGGTATCCCCAAGATTATCCAGACTGATAGAGGAAGTAACTTTACCTCTGATTTATTTAGACAGGTTATGGCAGCTATGAACATTAAACATACTTTGTCCTCGGTATACCATCCAGAGAGTCAAGGAGCCCTGGAACGGTTCCATCAGACGTTGAAGGATGCCCTTACAAAGTACTGTCGGGAACATCAGACAGACTGGGATGAAGGATTACCATTCGTGTTGTATGCCATCCGCAACACTCGACAAGAAAGTCTTGGATATTCTCCAGCCGAGTTGTTATATGGAAGGAAAGTGAGAGGTCCTTTGGAGATACTCTATGACATGTGGTCAGATCAGACGAAAGAGGTAACATTAGGAGATTATGCTAAGAACTTACAAGGTAAGCTAGAGAGCTCTCGTAAATTTGCACATGACAATTTAAGCATAGCCCAAGATAAGATGAAATTAAATTTTGATAATAAGGCTAAGACACGAAGTTTTAGGCCAGGTGAATCTGTTTTAATGCTAGTACCCATAAGGAAAACATTTGAAAATAGATATGAAGGTCCTTATACAGTGATGAGCAGAAACAAGGATAATTATGTCATCTCTACTCCGGGAAAGAGAAAAAGCGAGAAGATGGTGCATATAAACCTACTAAAAAAGTTTGAGACCCAATGTGACAATGTCAGCTTGATTTGCAAGTCAACTGTGGAAGATAATGTGAAGCTTAGTGAAATAGATTTTCCAGATCGAAGTAAATGCATACCTCTAAATAATACACTTGCATTAAATAACATTGACTGTAAACTTAATCATCTCTCATCTCAACAGGTTAGTGACTTGAAAAAGTTATTGGAACTTTTTCCAGAGATCTGTGGAGATGTGCCTACCCAGACATCATTGGTAGATTATCAGCTAGAGCTTAAACCAGGTACAGAACCTCAGAAGAGTGCCCCATATAGAGTTTCCCCTCAAAAGAGAGCCATACTAAAGAAGGAAACTGACTTTTTGCTGCAACATGGTTTTGCGGAGCCAAGTATTAGTCCTTGGGCATCGCCATGTGTTTTAGTTGAAAAACCAGATGGCTCCTATAGACTCTGCACTGACTTCAGAAGACTAAATGAGGTAACTGTTTCGGATTCTTATCCATTACCAAGGGTGGATGACCTCATAGATCAGGTAAGCAATGCTGTATATGTTTCAAAGATTGATTTATTACGGGGTTATTATCAAGTCCCATTAGCGGATAACACGAAACCCCTGACAGCATTTACTACTCCAGATGGACTATATCAATATACAGTCCTTCCATTTGGACTTAAGAATGCTCCTGCAGTTTTTCAAAGATTAATGGATCAAGTAATCAGCAATATGCCTGGTATTAGAGTGTATCTTGACGACATTGTTGTATTTTCAGATACTTGGCTGGAACATCTTTCTATGCTGAAGGATTTACTTGGCAGGTTGAGACAGGCTTGTTTGACAATTAACTTAATCAAGAGTGATTTCGGCCATGCAAAGCTGCAATACCTTGGATATGTGATTGGCAGCGGTGAGGTATCCCCAGTAGCAGCTAAAGTAGACGCCATCACCAAGCTAAGCTGCCCAAGATCCAGACGTGAAGTAAGAAAATTCCTTGGGATGGTAGGCTACTATAGGAGGTTTTGTAAAAACTTCTCTGAAGTAGTAGCCCCATTAACTGACTTAACCAGCAGCAAGAGGAAGTTCTTTTGGACACCAGTTTGTGAGGAAGCCTTTCGACGAGCCAAAGATTTCCTAACCAGTAGCCCTGTCCTGAAGGCTCCTGATTTTGGCTCTCCCTTTGCCGTCGAGGTCGACGCTAGTGACCGTGGAATAGGCGCTGTACTCTTGCAAAAAGGGCCAGGTGACATGCAGCATCCTGTTGCTTACATGTCAAAGAAACTAAAGAATCATCAGCAAAATTACTCCACAATCGAAAAGGAAGCACTTGCTCTATTGACTGCATTGGAGCACTTCGAAGTTTATCTTTCTGGCAGTCCTGCTCCCATATTAGTCTTCACAGATCATGAGCCACTAAAGTTTGTAGGCCGGATGAGAACCAAAAACAAAAGGCTCATGAAGTGGTGGTTATCTTTGCAGCAGTTTGATCTAAAGATCCAGCACATCCGTGGACAGGATAACCTTCGAGCAGACATTTTATCACGCTGTAATAACTAACTCTACAGGTTGGTCGAAAATCTTTAACATAGAGTTTTCGACTTAAGGAGGGGGATGTTAGGAGTATTGAATTTATGTAAATACTGTATTTTTGTAGGGTACATTGTAAATGTTTTGTAGTTCATATTTTTCCCGTGTCTGTCTGTGTTGTCCTTGCGTGTTGTTTGGGTGTTTGTATTCCTCAGTCCTTGGATGGTTTACTTCGGCCATTGGAGCGCCACCAGGGATTGAGATTTCTTGGATTTGTCATAGTGTAAATAACTCTGGATTATATACAAAAGTGTTACATTATTTGTACATGTTAAATTGTAAGTATTACTATATTTCATTTAAGGTTCTGTTGACACTTGCTGTGTATTTATGTATTTCTGCCTTTTGTTTTGTTTAATATTGAAGTTATTTTCCCGTTTTATCTACGGTGTATTGATAATCGATTATTGGTTACCTGCTTGTGTTGCTCATTTGTAGTACTGCTGTACAATGTTAACGTTCCTGGAGTTTCGTTAATTACATTCGTTATTGCTTTGGTGTCATTATTCTTGTTATCATCGTAATCCATATCTTTATATGTATCTTTAATTAATTTTAAGTAAAGTAACTAAATTTCGTAGTGTTTTCCTTATTCCATATTATATATTTACTCGCATGTCATACTCAAATTTAATGCTATTTAAATTTGGATAAGAGCTCTGTTATTTAAGTAATCTAAGTTAAGGCATCATTAAATGTCTTGTTATTTATTGTCTATGGCCGTTTGGAGCTCCGCTTCGTACTTGCATCAGTGAAATGCTGGAAAGGGTATTAAGAGGCGAATGGTCGTAACACACGTCAGAAGCTGTGGAGATGTATGCGAGAAAAGGGAGTCCCTGGGAAATACGTAATCACACAACATATGTATGAAAGGGAAAAAGCAAATGTTAAGAGTAGTATAGGCCTAACAGAAAGTTTCTCAATAAATGTGGGACTACATCAGGAGTCTCCATTGAGCCCTTACCTTTTTGATCTGGTCATGGATGTAGTAACACAAGGTATTAGAGATCAGTCTCCTTGGTGTATGCTTTTTGCTGATGATGTTATGCTGTGTAGCACTAGGCGAGAGGTAGTAGAAGAGAAACTGGAGGAGTGGAGAAGAGAAATGGAAAATAGGGGATTGAAGATTAGCAGGAAAAGGGCAAAGTATTTGAGATTGAAAAATGACGAGAATGGGGAAGTTAGTTTACAAGGAGAGAGACTGAAAAGAGTTGAAAATTTCAGGTATTTAGGATCAACAGTTGCAGAGAATGGTGATCTAGGGGCAGAAATAAACCACAGAATACAAGCAGGATGGAAAAAATGAAAAAAAGTGCGTGGAGTACTATGCGACAGGAAAATAGGGGTTAAGTTGAAAGGTAAAGTACACAGAACAGTTGTGAGACCGGCAATGATGTATGGAGCGGAGACGTGGGCAATAAAGAAGACAGAAGAGAAGATGGATGTGGCAGAGATGAGAAAGTTAAGATGGATGTCTGGGGTGACATGAAGAGATAAGATAAGGAATGAGGTAATTAGGGGTACCATAGAAGTTAGAAAACTATCAGATAAGATCCAAGAAAGTAGACTGAGGTGGTATGGTCATGTCACGAGAAGAGATGAACAGTATATAGGGAGAAGAGTGGTGTAAATGGAGGTGCAGGGAACAAAGAGGAGAGGAAGACCAAAGCGAAGGTGGGTGGACTGTATCAAGGATGACCTTCGATCTAAGGGATTAACCTGTGATGAGGTGTGGGACAGAGGTAGATGGAGAAAACGGACCTGAAACCTCGACCCCACATAGAAGTGGGAAAAGATGTAGACAAAGAAGAAGGAGAAGGAAATAGCTTTTCTACTAAAAAAAAAAATGTTTTCTATAGAGAAAGTCTGTTTCCTTCGGAAATGACACTTTATTTGCATTGCAAATGAAAATTCTATTATCTAAGAAATGATAATCAATGCGGTTAGCATGCGCAACTCATCATGTGCAACTTGCCAGTACATACGAGCTTGATGTTTTTAATTTTCCGTGAGCGAAGCGAGCGCACGTCGGAGCAAAAACCATTAGATTTCAAAAAAAAATATCCCCGATCTTAGACAGTCTAACAGGTTTTCGGTTTATTTGCTTTTGAAAAGAAGGTCAAATTTAGTAAAATCACTTTATTTACTACAGAAAAAACTTATTTTCCTGTTCAAAATGTTGTTCCATGTGTAACTATAATTTTTTCCAGACAATGTCATCAAGAGCATCTGAACTTTATCAAAAGTGTATCATGTCTTGGAACACCAGCGTTTACAGATTATTAGATGATTTATATTTCCATATTGCCAATAAAATCGCAAAATCAATACAGGATTCTATGAAAAAACCAGAGAGGAACACTCGGTTCTGTCCTTGCTTATAAGACAAGAATAACACTTAACCATTTCCGAGTGTTATGGAAGTAGGACAGTAGTTTTCAATGGAAATACTCAATGTGGCGTTTGTCTTCGTCGACAGTGAGACTTTTATTCTGCCCTGTGATTATAGTAAAGTGCTTTACTGTTAAACCTTTTGTGATGGGGAAAGGAAGGGAATAATGAAAATGAACAGTGTCGTTGTGTGAGTAAGTAAGGCATAAATGTTGAAATAATGTATAAATGGGAATATCTTTTTCACTCTTATTTTCTTACTTATATATTTTGTGTTTTACTCGCCATATCAAAAGGACCCATCAAATAGT
>NC_090725.1:327869406-327879406 GCF_036898095.1 Palaemon carinicauda | reverse complement strand
TCAAATATGGTCTTATAGATAAGAAGTAATGATAGTATCAGAACATGTTGATTTTTAAACTTTTTAGAACCTCACGAACCTGAAAAGATACTTTTCTTATATAATTTTCATGATCTAATAATTCTTACTCACAATGGGTTCATAAACCTGATAGATATATGGATTGTGTTTCTAAACTATCCCTTAAGTATATATATATATATATATATATATACATTAAAATCCCAAGAATTTTCCTCAATAAGAAATCATTCAAACTCATGTAAAACTCATATACAGTACAACCATTTCGAAATTCTTTCCCAAACATCCGATTGCCTTTCGCTCCTTCTCTTGGAATCTCTTTACATCAAGAAACTGTCTCCTTCCTTAAATAACCAAACTACCTCCACGCCATTACATATTGCCTAACTACCATTAACTTCCATTCCCTGTTGATCTATTTTGTTTTGTTCGTAGTTAAAGCCTTTTCTTTAAGAATTTTCTCAAATGTTATTATAGTTTTCAGCCACATGTCTTGACAGTAAGTTCAACCATTCATTTATATTATGTACATTTTTGTTTTTTGACATTGCATTTTGATCACAAGTGGTTTTATTATAATAATTGTAAAAGACCTCAGTTAGCCACATGTTTTTATATACCGTCTAGGTTTCTGTATTCTTATTCTTTTAACCGTTTTTTAATATTTTGTTTTTTGATACCAAAGCAATTTTAAGCAAAAAATGTATCATTAATTTCTAATGTAAATAAAATATCGTGTTTTATGTAGTCCTGATAATGGGAATGGATTCTCGAAACATTGGTGTTGAATAAATATGTAAGATGATCCGAAGTCTTCTCGCTGTCCGCTTCATCCTCAAACTTAAGCTTGCCAGAAGCGAAAATCTTACTAGTTATATATATATATATATATATATATATATATATACAAAACAGATGGTATTTTATATGAATTAATCTTCATACGTTCATGCATTATGGCTACTTTACGATTATCCAATTTTATGTATACACCAATTAAAATATCACACATAACGCTATAAAAAAAAAGATTTATATTTCTTCCAGAATTATCCCTTGTTTAACATTAGCCATTAGCATGATATTTACTTTGATTATATAAGGTATAGGGTTAAAACATCAGCATCGTTGTGCTTACTTTATTCATTATATATAAAAGCACAATCATGCGGATTTAATCATTCTAAGCTAATGCTACTCATATTTTTCAATGTTCTCCAACTTAGTTTTATTTCGAATTCACAGTAGGTTCTTCCTCTACATATAATAATAATAATAATAATAATAATAATAATAATAATAATAATAATAATAATAATAATAATAATAATAATAATAATGTATATGAAAAGGACTGATTACACATTGGTCATTCGTCATTCATATGTTTGCAAATGTTTTGAGATAGACATTTTTTTCTCGAACAAAATATTTAAATGTAGACTTGTAATAATTTATTTTTTGTGGCTTTAATTATGAAGACTGTGTATATTTGATAGACTGATGGTCACTTAGCTATATGGAATTGGCCCATAGTATTATTATTATTATTATTATTATTATTATTATTATTATTATTATTATTATTATTATTATTATTATTATTATTATTTGCTAAGCTACAACCCTAGTTGGAAAAGAAGGATGCCATAAGCCCAAGGGCTCCAACAGGAAAATCATACAAAATTTCACTTCAAAATCATATACCAAACACTTGGATTTGATTGGTCAAACAGTACTAAAAACTATCTTTATGTTCTCAACATTAATTTCACTATATCGAATCCTCTGCCAACACATTTCCTAACATCTGAAGATCAACATTCTAGAACAATTAAATAGATTGTAAATTTAATGGAAAATGATTGTCAATATATTTGAATTTTTACCCCTTTATCAAAAGACTTAGAATAGCTAAATTTGCTAAGGTGTTTATGTGTCTTTTATATATAATTTAATATCACATTCGGGAAAACAATAAAATCTTATTCTCCAAACCATAGCTATGAAAAGTCAGTTATATTCATATATGAATCATATTAACTTATTTCTGTTAAGCCTTTCTCCAAAATATAAGGGCTTCCTTAATTAGAATCTAAATATGAATATTATATTCGGGAAAACTAGAACTACCAAAACCATAGCTAGGAAAAGTCAGGTATATTCATATATGGAATATATTAACTCAAAATTATATCAAATTACTATTCAGCCTTTTGACAAATATGTGGTGCTTCCTTAATTTGAATTTAAATGGTAATGTTTAAGAATTATTCTAATCATAGCAGGCCAATAATTCATATATTGAATATGTTAACTTTTGACAAATAAATGGAACTTCCTTAATTTGAATTCAAATGGTAATGTAAAAGATATTTTGATCATAGCAGGTAAGTAATTCATATATGGAATATATTAACTCAAAATCAATGCATATTACTATTCAGCCTTCTGACAAATATATGGAACTTCTCAATTTGAGTTTAAATGGTAATGTTTAGAACATATTGTAATCATAACAGGCAAATAATTCATATATAAACTATATTAACTTAAAATTAGTACATATCACCATTCAGCCTTTTGACAAATATGGGGAGCTTCCTTAATTTGAATTGAAATGGTAATGTTCAAAACATATTGTAATCATAGCAGGCAAATAATTCATATATAAACTATATTAACTTGAAATTAATGCATATCACCATTCAGCCTTTTGACAAATATGGGGAGCTTCCTTAATTTGAATTTAAATGGTAATGTTCAAAACATATTTTAAATATAGCAATTAAATAATTGATTCAAATAACCATTGTAATTTCAAACATTTTTCCTTTCTCAAACTGTCATTGATACTTACATGACCAATAAGTCCTGGAAAATTCATTAATTCATCTAGAATAAACAGATATATGAAACTTTTCTAATGATATTGATGATATTAGACACTCAGAATTAATTATAAATTTTCTCTGTAGTGGTAGGAATAGTGGTAGATGTAAATTATGTGGCTGTTGTAGAAGGGATTGTTGTAACCGTTGTAGAAACTGTTGTAGTGGGGGTTGTAGTGGCCGAGGTGAGTGGTGCAGACGTAGAAGAGGCAGTACTAGTTGTAGTAGAAGTGGTAGAGGTACTGGTAGGAGTCGTGGTAGTAGTAGAGGTACTGGTAGTGGATGGTGTAGTTGTAGGAGTGCTGGTAGTAGTAAGAGTACTGGTAGATGCACTGGTAGTGGTAGGGGTACTAGTAGTAGTAGGAGTGGTGGTAGATGTGCTGGTAGTTGTAGGGGTACTGGTAGTGGTAGATGTGCTGGTAGTGGTAGGAGTACTGGTAGTGGTAGATATGCTGGTAGTGGTAGAGGTACTAGTAGTGGTAGGAGTGGTGGTAGATGTGCTGATAGGGGTACTGGCAGTGGTAGATGTGCTAGTAGTTGTAGGGGTACTGCTAATGGTAGATGTGCTGGTAGTAGAAGGAGTACTAGTAGTAATAGGAGTGGTGGTAGATGTGCTGGTAGTGGTAGGGGTACTGGTAGTGGTAGATGTGCTGGTAGTGGTAGGGGTACTGGTAGTGGTAGATGTGCTAGTAGTGCTAGGGGTACTGGTAGTTGTAGGAGTGGTAGTAGATGCACTGGTAGTGGTAGGAGTACTAGTAGTTGTAGGAGTGGTGGTAGATGAACTGGTAGTAGTAGGAGTACTGGTAGTTGTTGGAGTGGTGGTAGATGCACTGGTAGTAGGTGTACTGGTAGTTGTAGGAGTGGTGGTAGATTGAATGGTAGTGGTAGAAGTACTGGTAGTTGTTGGAGTGGTGGTATATGTACTGGTAGTAGTAGAAGTACTGGTAGTTGTAGGGGTGGTGGTAGACGCACTGGTAGTAGTTGGAGTACTGGTAGTTGTAGGCGTGGTGGTAGATGAACTGGTAGTAGTGGGAGTACTGGTAGTTGTAGGGGTGGTGGTAGTTACACTGGTAGTAGTAGGAGTACTGGTAGTGGTAGGAGTGGTGGTAGATGCACTGGTAGTGGTAGGAGTACTGGTAGTGGTAGGAGTTGTGGTAGATGCACTGGTAGTAGTAGGAGTACTGGTAGTTGGAGTGGTGGTAGATGCACTTGTAGTGGTAGGAGTACTGGTAGTTGAAGGAGTGGTGGTTATTGCACTGGTAGTGGTAGGAGTACTGGTAGTTGTTGGAGTGGTGGTAGATGCACTGGTAGTAGTAAGAGTACTGGTAGTTGTTGGAGTGGTGGTAGATGCACTGGTAGTGATAGGAGTACTGGTAGTTGTTGGAGTGGCACTTGTAGTTGTAGGAGTACTGGTAGTGGCAGGAGTGGTGGTAGATGCACTGGCAGTGGTAGGAGTACTGGTAGTGGTGGGAGTACTGATAGTGGTAGGAGTAGTGGTATATGCACTGGTAGTGGTAGGTGTACTAGTAGTGGTAGGAATTGTGGTAGATGTGGTGGTAGTGGTAAAGTCAGTGGCAGATAAGCGGGTTGTGGTAGGGGTAGAAGTGGTGGTAGATGCACTGCTACTGGTAGGGGTACTGGTAGTGGTAGGTGTACTGGTAGTTGTAGGAGTGGTGGTAGATGAACTGGTAGTGGCAGGGGTACTGGTCGTAATAGAGGCACTGTCAGTGGCAGTGGTAATTGCAGAGGTACTGGTAGTGGTAGGGACAGTAGAAGAGAGGCTGGTAGTGGTTGGTGTAGTTGTAGAGATTCTGGTAGTGACAGAGGTACTGTCAGTAGTAGAGATTGTGACAGTAGTAGGTATAGGAGTCGAGGTACTGCTACTGGTAGTGGTAGTTATACCAGTAGAATTACTGGTAAGGTCAGGAGTACTAGTAAGGGTACTAGAACTGGAAGGTGAAGTATAAGATGAACTGGGAACTGTAGGAGTAGTGGTAGAGCTACTGGTAGTTGATGATATAAGGTCAGAGGCTTTGAAAGTAGTAGAAATAGTAGCAGTGGTAGGAGCGTCAGTTGAGTAAGCTTGCTCAGAGGTAGCGTTTGAAGCTGTAGTGGATAATGATCCTCTGGTGGAGCTACTGATAGTCGAAGGAACAGTTGTAGCCATAGTAGAATTACTGGTAGTAGCCGTAAGGGTACTGGCATCAGTTGATGCTGTATCAGTGACTGAGGCAGTTGTAGTTAGAGATGTGTCAATATTGGTGTGAATAGTAGTGAACAGTGGTGTGAATGATGTACTACCTGTGGTGACTGGTGTAGTATTTGTTGATGCAGTAGTGGTACTGGGCAGATTACTGGTAGATGATACAGATGTAGCTGTAGATGAAGAAATGCCAGTTGTTGTATCCTTAGAAATAGATTCTGTCGACAGGGAAATGTTTGTGCTCATAGATGTAAGTACAGCACTGGTTGGTTCAATTTGGTTTGAGGTTGTAGTATCATTCATAGTCGTTTCAGAATCGTAGGCTGAGGTGGACATGATAGATGAGCTTGAAGGATTTGCAGTTGAAAGGGTTACTACATTCATGGCCCCTGCAAGATAAGATTTCTTTGTAGAAATCTAACATTCCTATTTTTTTATAACTACTTGCTATAATTCAGGTATATTTTTTAAGACCATAAATATTTATCAATTAAAGCTTTGTAATCCTGCATCAACAGATTATGGAAAATATTAAAAGTACTGCTTTTGGTATTTTTCATAAAAAATCATGTGACATTATAAGTGCTTCCCTAGATTAAAATTATTCACAAAAACTGTAAATTGATTAGTCAGACATTAAAAGGTAAACAATAAATCATATCCAATTAAGCATAATGATTTCAGTAAATGAGTTGGATGTCCAATAACCTAAGGTAAACTCAGAGTCTGTTCTTACACCAATTCAGAATGAAGGTAGAATACTTCCCTATAAAATAAATAGAGGAAAGACGCCAAAAGACTTTATCTCTAAAATTGATCTTACAATGTCAAGCAATGGGATAGGAGACTGTTATGTAGGTGACTAGTAAGGAATTGCAAGTTATACCATAGCAATACTCATTTATTGAGCAACATCATTGCATATATATATATATATATATATATGTGTGTGTGTGTGTGTGTGTCTGTGTGTGTTTAAAGTTTCTGTCCTGCAGTTGAGTGGGAACTACTGCATTTGTTATTGCTATATATATATATATATATATATGTGTATATATATATATATATATATATAATTTTGTTTCCCACCATAAAGGGATAAAGGGGTCCTTTGTCTAATGTCTCCTCTACAGTAACCTCTATCAAAGGTATCCTCTTCCACCCAACCCCATCTCGTCATACCATCCCTCGCCTTATCTAACCATCTAATTCTATACCTCCCTCTCAATCTTCTCACTCAACAGTTTCCTCCCATGGCCTCCTCACTAGCTCCTTCGCTCAGTACTCAACAGGTGCCCATACCATCTACTGTATAATTATTTCATCATTTTCCAATATTTGAAGCAGTATTTTCCCTCAATTCATTTCAGCCTTCTCATCTGTGTTATCTCAAGCTTTGTTTCCCCATTTCATTTTAAAGCATACATTTCCTATCCATATATTAACACTGGTCTTTTTACTGCGCTACAGATCATGACCTTTAGCTTGACTCGTATGTTCTTATCACATACCACTCCTGCTACCTCTCTCCACTTTCCCTATGCTGTTTTTATCTACTGTATTCTCAAATACCGCCTAAAATCCTCCCTCCTGACTTATAGAGATCCCAGGTACCTAGGTTAGGTTAGGTTGGTTTAGGTTAGGTTAGGTTAGGATAGGTTAGATTAATTTAGGGTAGGCTAGTTTTTCCACATGTTTTCGAACCAATTCTCTCATTTTATTTATGGCTCTCCTGTCCCTACTTTCCTTACTCTTTCCCATAACCTCAGTTTCTTACACATTCACCGTCAAGCCACCCCTTCCCTCCTTTGAAACCTTTCTCAGTAATTTATATATATATATATATATATATACAAAGTATACTATATATATGTACTATATAATATATATATATATATATATATACAAAGTATACTATATATATGTACTGTATAATATATATAAATATATATATATATATATATATACAAAGTATACTATATATATGTACTGTATAATATATATATATATATATATAAAGCATACCTTTATATATACTATATATATATATATATATGTGTGTGTGTGTGTGTGTGTGTATATATATATATATATATACCTGTATGTATATATATATATATATATATTTATATATATACATTTAAATATATGCATATATATATAAATATATATATATATATATATATATGTATATATATGTGTATATAAATATCTATGTAAGTGTATATATAGAATTATATATTATTTATGTATATATACATATATATATATATATAATATATACATATATATATATATATATATATATACTGTAGTATATATATATATATATATATGTGTGTGTGTGTGTGTGTGTGTAAGTATGCACTATATATATAGAATCCAGGGCATGTACTTGTTATATTCATAATAATTATTGTGTATGTCTAATGTTTGTGCTTTTTTATAGGTATAGGACCACAAAACTTTCAGAAATGGATGATAATAATAATAATAATAATAATCATAATCATAATAATAATAATAATAATAATAATAATAATAATAATAATAACTGATCGTCTACAATAAACTTTTTGAATTTTTTTCGTAACCGGAGACTTGATAATTTGTACATATATTGATAAAATCGTTCGCATAACTTGGTAGAGTTATAAGCACCTATATCCTTGATAAAAATATAAATGCAATTATATTTATAGTTATATAATCAGATACAATTATGTTTTCCATACGCGCAATGATATAAATATAATCCCTCCTGGGACTGTTTAATACGTCATCAATACGTTAACGTTCAAGTACCTCTTCCCGTTTTCTCTCAGAACAGTGTTTTGGTGGAATCAGTGAAGTGCGGTTGGGGAGAACTCTGTTTCCTGAGTGAAGAAAGCGCCAGGAATGGTTGCGAGAGTCGGTATCTCGATAATTCATTGCTTTTGTGGATTACTTACATTCTGTGGAAAAAGGATTTCGCAAGATATATCAGCCACAAGAAGGATTTTCTTGACAATTATTAACTTGTAAAACGGATTGAAACCTCCTCCCATCGATATCTGAGCACTATCTTTGCAAGTAGTCAACAAGATATCTTGAGTAGTTAGCCAATAATTCTACATAACATTGACAAGAGGCAGAAAAGAAGGTAATATGATAAAAACGTATCAAGATTATATTTCGTAAAACCGTACATCCGTAATGCTGGAAGTACCTGGTGAATATTTCCTTAGTAAACATTGTAACTTCAAGTTACCTATCTAACCTAACGACCTAAGTTGTGTCCTGAACCTCAGCTGATGTGGTACGTAGGGTAGTTACGCGTCGTACATGGCAGTGTTTCTAACTAGTATAATGCTACGGAAATAAGGAAAAATGTGTGCAAATATGAGAATCCAGTATTAATCAAGTTCGTTCCATCCTCAATTGGATACAGAAAGTGGCTGTCTCCTCTCAGTTTTTGGACGGATTTATCATAGTCAACACAGGAGTAGCTTCGAGAATCCATTACATTGAGGTAAGTTTATAAGAAGAGTATTTATATCATATGTTTTATGCAAGTATAAAAACATCGCTTGGTTAGGTTAAGTAACTATTAAGAAATTCATAGCTGCATTTCTGCAAGTCTTTGTCAATTCTTTAGAATGGTCAATTACATATGTATGAATATGACAGGCAGTTGATAAATTGCGTAATTTTATCTTGTGAACTATTATATCTAACATTCTTTTTTTTTTTCGGTGAATATGGGAGGTTAATTTTCAATAAATAAAGTTTTTGGTTGGAGTAGGAATACAGTATTTAATGAAATATTAATTTCAAAGATTTATGTTCATATTACTCTTAAATTTCAATATTGTTCAATAAATGGCCAGTGAAAAGTAAGATTTTTCAGTATGATAAATGTAAATATATCTCGATTTAATTATTCTAATTTTGTATCCCCCATTTCCTTGATCTCCCTGGACCTCCAAACGCACGTGCAATTTTTATTCATTTTTAGTGTATCATATATCGCATTGTTATTTAGGCCATAAACTAATAAGTTGTTTGGGATTTTATGGGGGAGCTAGTTTTAAAATAGACCTTAATTTTGATCCAAAATTACACAAATATGTACATTTTGCGAGAATAGATTGTGACCAAGATATTTTACCCAAACATTCAAATTGGTAGAAAATATTTAAGTTGAGAGACTCCTCTTTAAGGGATAAAGATAATTTAATGTTGGTTAAACTGGTCTTCATTGTTGTGCTAGTCACAGCAAGAGATTTCAGACTAATTTGCTGTGAGCAATCAGTCGACAATCTCCCACCATCACCAATCTTCACTGGACAGTGTGGTGATGTAAACTAGCCAAACCCCAAACATGAATTTACATGCCTGAGGCCTTTATCCAGCAGTGGCCTAGAAATAGCTGTATTTTGAAGTTGTTGTGATGTGTGTGTATATATATATATATATATGTATGTATATATATATATATATATATATTTATGTATATGTATAGATATATATATATATATATATATGTATAGATATATATATATAGATATATATATATATATATATGTATATGTATATGTATATATATATATATATATATGTATATGTATATATATATATATATATATGTATATATATATATATATATGTATATATATATATATATATATATGTGTATATATATATATGTATATATATATATATATATATGTATATATATATATATATATGTATATGTATATGTATATGTATATGTATATGTATATGTATATGTATATGTATATGTATATGTATATGTATATGTATATGTATATGTATATATATATATATATGTATATGTATATGTATATGTATATATATATATATATATATATATATATAT
>NC_090725.1:327856336-327861336 GCF_036898095.1 Palaemon carinicauda | reverse complement strand
CCTGTAATTAGTTGATAAAATAATTATCGAAAAAAAAATATTCAGTTGGTTAAAATTGCATGTTCTACGTCTAACATATAAACAATTCTTGACCATGAAAAAAAAAGTTAAATATACTGATAGATGAAAAATGTCATATTTCAATGAAAAATAGTTTATGCTAACATAAACATGAGGCTGTAGTATAATAGATGCTTAGTACTACTAATACCGTTACATATTACTATTAATACATGCGTATTCTTTACTTTTAGAATTATTATAAAGAATTCGCCTGTTTTGATGTTTTACATATAAGTCTGGAAAATAGCAATTAAATAATTGTTATAACAATTATGGATGTTTGAAACAAATATAGCTTTCATGTTTTTGTTATTTTCAAAATTCCCAAATACGTTCTAGAAACTGGAGACTAGTTAAAAAGAGAAAATTAAAATTAATATTATGCATTGAATTTATCACATAAATATCAGGCTTAAGTATAATGTGATTATAACACCTAATACTGTTATATAATACTATTATCGCATACGTAATCTTCTTTTATAATTATTAGAATGAATTCTCTTATTTTTGATGTTTTTCATATAAGTAAGGAAAATCGTAATTAAATAATTCGTATAACAATTACAGATGTTAGAAACATATATAGACTTCATGTTTCTATGTCATTTTCTAAATTTTCCCCAAATACGTTCTAGAAACAGGAGTGTTAAAAAGAAAAATGACAATTGAAATTAATATTATGCATTAGAAAATTATGAACGGTTTCCTATGAATGAAAGATTTTGAATTAAACTATAACAAAGGAAAAACAAAAACAACCCAAAGAATTAAAACTTGCAAAAGTAAACAAGCGAGGAAAAGGAACAACTTCCCCAAACTGTTTAATCCGCTCACACACAAAGATATTCCACAGTACCGAATGCCATTGTCAAGAGAGAATAGTTTTCCCTGCCATGTTTAAAACCTTTTGAAAATCTGACAATATAATCCAATATTTTTCTCATTCCCCCCAAAAATATATCAGCTTAGGGTGGGTTCTAGGCGACTGGCTAAAGACCATGTTCCTTTTGCAGTGATGGTATGAATTTAAATTTTTTTGGGTAAAAATTCAGATTTGGTTTTCAAAATATATACACATTCTAATAAAATTGAGAATTACCTGAATATCAATACATTCATAGCATTTCTACCTGTTTCTCTCTTACTGGTCTGTTTTCAAATAAATCTTATGTCATGCAATGATTATTTTCTAAAAGTTTTTAATTATTTAAAATTTATAATGACCTAAAATGAAAGATCAGAGATATGACAGCTTATATCAATACAAAAGGTGTTCAATTTAAGATTGGAAGTCTGTATTTGATTTTCAGATTCGTGTTAAATACACGGCCTTGATTATAAATCCAAAATTTTCTTTCATATTTTTCAGGTGTATTTAATACTCGGATATATCTATACAAGATGAAAAACGTGCTAAGAAATTTTAGAGTAACCAAAGATGAAAATAATTTTCAATGAAACTAGTAAAGCCTTCCTATACATTTCAAGCTATTTTTGATTTCGATAGACTGCTTTAAAACATTAGAATACTCTATCTTTTTATAGTCACTCAAATTTTCCAGTCATTCATTGCAAAATCATGCTTATGGTTCGAATAATAGTTTGATATCGACGTTCCAGTTATAATATATAGTAGGCTTATCCTATCGAGATTAACTCGTCAGTAATGCTCTCAAATAATCAAGATGCTTTATCACATTACATACAAACCTACCTTACATAACGCAGTCTTCAACTGTACTTAGTTGCAAATATCCATTAACAAAATCTTTAGGTCTTCCATAAATACTCTTTGTAACTTCAAGCTACAACTAAGAAATTATTTCGTGGACAATTCTTGTAGTTTATGGTTAATCTCTTTTCATATGTCCAGTCTTCACTAGGTTCAAATTTGGTTTTAAAACAATGTTGAGATTAATATATTTTACGACAATTACTTTCTCAGTCTTCTTTGATCTTTAGTATATATTTCATGCAGCTTCAATTTGCAACTCATAAATTATTTCATGGTTAATACTTTTGTCTTAATAACACACTCTACTAGGGTCGTAATTGGTTTTGAAATAAAGTGGAGATTAATATATTTTTTGACAATTACTAATGTTAATATCTTCATTGATCTTTTGTAAGGAAAAAATCCTATCTTTAAATTTGTAAAGTATCCATATCAAAATCCTCTAATATATTATACCATATTTATATCCATATAGTAACACCGATCTCACTAAACTGATATATAGTCTGATTTATATATATAATTTCAGGCGTTTTGATGTCCAAATTTTACTCAACCTAGCCATAGCTGGATTTGCCTGTTTAATTCTTTCACTACACCAATTCTAAAGATACTTGTGTGTGCATATACTGTTTAAATTTCGTTGAAATATAGCAAGTTTTGGAGTTATTTGACCCATATAATACCATTATACTTCCATTTCTAAAACTTATATATTCCGCTCATACATATTACATATTGCTATCAACTAGGCAAAACTTCACAATTCACCTATTATAGAATTCAGATATCAAAACTTATGAAAAGTGGTTGTTAGAATGTCAAAACAGAATATCCTATTTCGTTGCCCATGAAATGATTTTAACATATTTGCTTTCTATATATACCTGAAACGCTGTTTCGTTGAGAATTATTTTTTAATCCAAAATCTGGTATGTAATACTCGAGTGAATGTTTAGACTTCTGTCTTTGTATAATACCAAGTTAGTGAAAACTTTTCCTACTCTACTAGGATATTAACCATGAGCTTTTAAAACGATCACCTAAAATTTGTCTTTAATAAAAGTTAAGGCAACCAAAAAGTTATGTCTTCATTCTTCTGTTAGAATAAAACATTGATATTTGAGATAACAGTAGAACAAATATATGATTAAGAAAGAAAAGGTGAATTAGTACACATACATACGTAAATACATACATACATATATTGCTTTTTTAAGATAAATCATTATTGTTCTTTTTTAATATATATTTTTTACTATAGTTCTATATATCAATGTTTATTCTAACAGACGAATATATAGAGATAAGTTTTTTAGTTATCCAAAAACTTTTATAATAAACATGCTCACCCCCCACTACCAGAACTTACCTGATGATGAGAGGAGAAATTAACTACCAAGGCAACAATTATCATCAATGAAACTTGAATAATGATAATTATAACTTCAGAGTATTACAAGTGAATACAGATATAACTAATATTATGTTGAATCATCTAACACATTCATCCTTCCTATTAGATAGTATCAAACAGGATTTGCAGTAAACATATTCACGGTGGTGACACATTTGCTATGAGAATTGCGCTGACTTCAAGCGATTACGTCATTAGAGCCATTAACTGCTTGATTCGATAAATTAGCGGTGATTAACATCGGCAATCTCGATGGAGAGAGAGAGAGAGAGAGAGAGAGAGAGAGAGAGAGAGAGAGAGAGAGAGAGAGAGAGAGAGAGAGAGTTGAAAGGGTTTTGTTCGCTTAATTCCATCTTTTCCTTTCAACATCCTATTTCATCGTTATCAATATATATATATATATATATATATATATATATATATATATATATATATATATATATATATATATATATATATATACATACATATACATTCTATATATATATACATTCTATATATATATATATACATATATATATATGTATATGTATATGTATATGTACATGTATATATATATATATATGTATATATATATATATATATATATATATATATATATATATATATATATATATATATATATATATATATTGATAACGTTGAAATAGGGTTTTAAAAGGGAAAGATGGAATTAAGCGAACAAAACCCTTTCAACTCTCTCTCTCTCTCTCTCTCTCTCTCTCTCTCTCTCTCTCTCTCTCTCTCTCTCTCTCTCTCTCTCTCTCTCTCTCGCTCTCTCTCTTTATATATATATATATATATATATATATATATATATATATATGTATGTATATATATATATATATATATATATATATATATATATATATATATATATATATATATATATCTATTATATATATATATAAAGAGAGAGAGAGAGAGAGAGAGAGAGAGAGAGAGAGAGAGAGAGAGAGAGAGAGAGAGAGAGAGAGATAAATTTGGAGTTGAAAGGATTTTGTTTGTTGGATTTTATCTTTTCATTTGAAATGTCCTATTTTGTTATCACTAAGAATATATACAAATCAAGAGTTGAGAGAGAGAGAGAGAGAGAGAGAGAGAGAGAGAGAGAGAGAGAGAGAGAGAGAGAGAGAGAGAGAGAGAGAGAGAGAGAGAGAGTGGCTGAATGATTTTATATGAAAAAAAAATTCGTTTCAAAATTCAAAAGGTTCGTTGTACTTTATTGATGAATTTACATTATCTTTTCCTTAGATTTATTTAAGCTTTTAATTTGAAAACGATTTTAAGTTTCATGGAAATAGTACTTCGTAGAGCAGTTGAAGTTGACAAATAGTATTTTTAATCTTTCTATTCATTAAGGTTACAAAGAGTAAAGGAATTATTAATCAACTTTAATTAAAACCAAGTAGATATTAATGATTCAGTCTCCTATTGATGATATTGCTGATACCTTTTTCTCAAGGTTGAATGGAATGATTTTTAGATGAAATCAGTGTTGAGAAACTTTAAAAAATAAGAAATATACGAAAACCTTTCCCAAGATACCTTTTTCTCAAGGTTGAATGGCATAATGATTTTTAGATGAAATTAGTGTTGAGAAACATTAAAGAATAAGAAATATACGAAAACCTTTCCCAAGTCACTTAATCTCCCCTGGCAGAGTGGCGTCTCACCGCATGAAAACCCTTACCCTAGCAAAAACAGGTTTCTCCTGAGTGCCTAAACCTTTTGGAGACTTTCACAGGCTAATCTAATACTCGTTTTACCTCCTAAAATAAC
>NC_090725.1:327836336-327838836 GCF_036898095.1 Palaemon carinicauda | reverse complement strand
GAATTTAGAAAGATTTGCATCTGATTGCAAGGCTCACGGTTTCATTCGGGTGCCAAGTTCGTCAACATTGGCTCGAATTTTTTTTTTCTTTTTTTTTTATCATTCGGACTTAGTTTATAAAGTTATTCATGCAGAGTCTATTACTCTTCTATAAATTTTAATGTTTAAAGGCCGCTCATGAATGTCAGAAGTAAAGGACAGTGACTACCCTAGTTAGGGCAGTGCCCTATAGTGTTAAAAATTTGCCGTAAAAAACTGTAAAAATTATGGAATAAATTTAGTCATATATTCAGCGTTTCACAGACTGACATATTGCCGTAAAAGAGGCATATTACGGTAAAAGATCATAATAAAGTAGGGGAAATTACGGTCGCCTGTATTTTACTGAAATACGGCTAAGAACAAAATATTTTTACGTAGAATTTATAATTGAAATCTATTTTTTGAGTAAAGAGACTAGCCATATATACATATGATCGGCGCTTAAGTCCCCTCTCCACCCAAGCTAGGACCAATGAGAACCAGATAATAGCTGATGACCACTCAAAGTAGATTCTTAGGTTCCCTCAAACTCAACCCTCATCCTTTACAATTGAAATCTATTTTTTGAGTAAAGAGACTAGCCATATATACATATGATCGGCGCTTAAGTCCCCTCTCCACCCAAGCTAGGACCAATGAGAACCAGATAATAGCTGATGACCACTCAAAGTAGATTCTTAGGTTCCCTCAAACTCAACCCTCATCCTTTACAATTGAAATCTATTTTTTGAGTAAAGAGACTAGCCATATGATCGGCGCTTAAGTCCCCTCTCCACCCAAGCTAGGACCAATGAGAACCAGATAATAGCTGATGACCACTCAAAGTAGATTCTTAGGTTCCCTCAAACTCAACCCTCATCCTTTACAATTGAAATCTATTTTTTGAGTAAAGAGACTAGCCATATGATCGGCGCTTAAGTCCCCTCTCCACCCAAGCTAGGACCAATGAGAACCAGATAATAGCTGATGACCACTCAAAGTAGATTCTTAGGTTCCCTCAAACTCAACCCTCATCCTTTACAATTGAAATCTATTTTTTGAGTAAAGAGACTAGCCATATGATCGGCGCTTAAGTCCCCTCTCCACCCAAGCTAGGACCAATGAGAACCAGATAATAGCTGATGACCACTCAAAGTAGATTCATAGGTTCCCTCAAACTCCTCCCTGATCCTTAGCTCACAACGATAGTGAGGCTGAAGAAACTAAGAAATCATCGAGTTGGAGCGAGACTCTTTCTTAAGTCCAGCAGAACGTCAGGTAGGAGCGTTTGCAATATGCCATCCGTAAGAGCTGTTTATGGTGATTGTGTAAGAGAAAACAAGAGCAAGCTACAGGAAAAGTGTGGTGATAATTATTGGAAATAGATTAATGGTAGATCTATTGATCAGGGAATTATCGGTCTTCTGCATAGTGTAAAAATAATGGAAATTTGCCCCGCCCCCCGCCTCCAAAAAAAGAAAAAACCCTTATAGCTATAGTAGCAGCTCTATTATGGTATGAATATTTCAGAAACAGTAGAATATTTTCTTGAAAAATTAAAAAAAAAAAGATAAAAAAATCGTTACTATGATAAAACCTTTTTTTATTGTATGAAAATTCCAAAAAACTGGAAAATTATTCCCCTCCCCAAAGCATCATATATATATATATATATATATATATATATATATATATATATATATATATATATATATATATATATATATATATATATACATATACATATATATATATATATATACATATATATACATATACATATATATATATATATATACATATATATATACACATATATATATATATACATACATATATATATACATATATATATATATACATACATATATATACATACATATATATATACATATATATATATACATATATATATATACATATATATATATACATATATATATATACATATATATATATACATATATATATATACATATATATATATACATATATATATATACATATATATATATATACATATATATATATATATACATATATATATATACATATATATATATATATATATATATATATATATATATATATATATATATATATATATATATATATGACAGCAACTAAAAATCCACTGTTAGTTTTGTTAAGGAAAATATAATTAACAATAGTAATGGTGATAATATTTTGATATCAGTCAAGAAGCAGTGGTCAAAGCCGATACAGTACTAGAATCAAATAAAAATCAGAGTAATAAATTAAATTATTCATGTCAAGTTACTCAAATGAGATAAATTATATACCAAAGGTAAATGAACACATTGTGGTGGGTGTCAAAAGCAGACACCAAAACCTGAAAAAAAAAGACTCGCTAAAAGATGCTGTAATAGAATGAGTTCAAAAATATAAAATTATGTAAATGCTACTAGAAAGTTTAATTTCTATTACCAAGTGTTCAAACTGAACACTTACCTAGCTT
>NC_090725.1:327828836-327831336 GCF_036898095.1 Palaemon carinicauda | reverse complement strand
AATCCAGCTTCCAGTTCCAGCTTCCAGTACCAGTTGCAAAATATTTTTGTTTGGAAAGATTTGAATTTTGCAGAAAGGGATAAAATACAGATTTTATGTTTGAAATAGTGAACAAGGCAACAGGTTTGCTGTGATATGATTTCAGGTTTTAAATTTTTTTTTTATCGCTTTTAATATGAAGTGTATTGTTTATGTACAGTATATTTGGAACCCATAGCTCACCCATATAATAACGAACAAGTGTCTGGATAGATATTTCGGTCACGCTATGGCCTCCCTTGTAATGGGAGAGGGAGTAGTCACACCCTGGTGAGAGTGGCGTGTGTTATGTTGTGTGTGTAAGCGTATCTATATGAATACGTAGCCATCATTTTGACGGGTTTCGGATACAAGTATATATAAGTATATTTATTTTTACAATAAAAATATAGCTAGTTTCCTAAAATGTAAATATTCAATTAAAAAAAAAACAATAGAGATTTTCAGATTTTATATAAAAGTTGATTGCGAGTATTTTCTAGCATTCTACGCCAGATAATACGATTGAATGTTGAAAACAAAAAGGCAAGTTAACCGACTTTTGCATTTTTATAAACAAATGTTAAACTTTTATATATATATATCTATATATATATATATATATATATATATATATATATATATATAATTTCCTTTTTTTTTTTTTTTTACAGAGTAGCTTTATCAAAATATTCTTTAAATAATTTTCAATATTTGTCAGCGTTTATACATTTCCCGAGTCTATTTATATTTTTCTTTACTTCTAATTCGAGTCAGACATCGTTAACTAGAAATTTCTATAAGATTAATATATAACCTAAAAATATTTTTTTAAGAGAAGAGCACCAACCTTTCAATATACTATCATTTCCAATAAAGTTTCTCTATTGATTCGAGATGTTTACAAACCTTCAGCCTATATAAAAAACAATAAAATACCATCCACTTTCTGTCTTTTTCACTTCCCTCAGACGATGGATTATTGGACTTTCTCAACTTTAATGAAGAGAAAGATGTTAACTTGAATGGATAGCTGGGGGCGGAGGATACTGTAAACAGAAGTGAATTTGGGGAGGAAAGGATCTTTATTAGAGGATTTAACATTGCTAATAAATAAATAGAATCCTTATATTATAAAAATTAATAATCTAGTATAAAATGGAGAACAATGAACCAGCCTATTCACAACAACAACAACAACAACAACAACAACAAATGCAGCTATCTATAGTGACCTGCAGGACAAAGGGCTCAGAAATGTCCTAATTCATGTCTGGGATTTGGTCCCTTCATTACCCCGCAGACCATTGAAGGTGATGGTTGTGGTTTTTATGATTGTTCATAGCAAACCAACCTAGTATTGGTGTCCATGACTAGTACAGGTTTGCTGATTATGGTGAAACACAATACTTTTACCACGATAAGGCATCTCCACTCAAAAAGAGCTGAAAGGAATAAAATTATATATATATATATATATATATATATATATATATATATATATATATATATATGTATATATATATATATGTATATATATATATATATATATATTATTATATATAATATATAATACATATAATATATATAATTATATATATAAGATATATATAATATATATATATATATATATATATATATATATATATATATATATATATATATATATATTATATTTACATATGTATATATATATATATATATATATATATATATATATATATATATGAATATATGAATATTACACAAACTATATATATATATATATATATATATATATATATATATATATAACTATATATATATATATATATATATATTATATAATATATATATATTATATATATATATATATATGAATATTACACAAACTATATATATATATATATATTATATATATATATATATATATATATATATATGTGTGTGTGTATATGTATATATATATATATATATATATATATATATATATATATATATATATATATATATATATATATAATTATCACCATTAATCTAGTTGAAGTTCTATTCAGTGAATGAAAATAAAAAAAAATAAATGCAACAATAGATCAGTGAAAATGTATCACAATAAAAACCTAATCATATTCTACTCAATGTTATATAAATATAAATCTCATTCGAGTAAATCTTATGTTGTATATAAATCATATCGCTGATGTTTAACAGATATTGGTACATTTATGAATTTTTACTTTTTATTCCTGCTCTTAATCCACGCATTAATCTACTTCAATCCTCCATCAACCTTTAATCTATTTCTCTTTGGGAAAGAGTTAGACAAAAAAATGGAAGTGATGCGTCTTTGAAAGACGATAATGAGGACAGGGAGTCGCTAACAACCTTAATGATGTGGAAAACAGCACGTTTGCTAGACCTGATGAAGCCCGGACGTCCCGTTTATTGGACAGAAAAGACTATCTCTTCATCCTTTTTTTTTTTTTTTATATCTCCACCTCCA
>NC_090725.1:327808917-327828336 GCF_036898095.1 Palaemon carinicauda | reverse complement strand
GTGTATGGGATCCTGTGACTTTAGATTAGTCGAATATAATACATCATACATATACCAAGGCACTTCCCTCAATTTTGGGGGGTAGCCAACATCAAACAAATGAAGCAAAAAGGGGACCTCTCCTCTCTACGTTCCTTCCAGCCTGACAAGGGACTCAACCAAGTTCAGCTGGTACTGCTAGGGTGCCACAGCCCACCCTACCCAGTTATCCATAACACTGAATCCCCCTACTGCTGCTACCTCTGCGGTCATCTAAGGCACCGGAGGAAGCAGCAGGGCCTACCGGAACTGCATCACAATCGCTCCCCATTCATTCCTATTTCTAGCACGCTCTCTTGCCTCTCTCACGTCTATCCTCCTATCATCCAGAGCTTTCTTCCCTCCATCCATCCACCCAAACCTTGGCCTTCCTCTTGTACTTCTCCCAACAACTCTTGCATTCATCACCTTCTTTAGCAGACAGCCATTTTCTATTCTCTCAACATGGCCAAACCACCTCAACACATTCATATCCACTTTAGCTGTTAACTCATTTCTTACACCCGTTCTCACCCTCACCACTTCGTTCCTAACCCTATGTACTCATTACACCAGCAATACTCCTTAGACACTTCATCTCAACACATTTAATTTCTGTCTCTCCGTCACTTTCATTCCCCACAACTCCGATCTATACATCACAGTTGGTACAATCACTTTCTCATATAGAACTCTCTTTACATTCATGCCCAACCCTCTAATTTTTTACTACTCCCTTAACTGCCCCAAATACTTTGCACCCTTCATTCACTCTCTGACATACATCTACTTCCACTCCACCATTTGCTGCAACAACAGACCCCAAGTACTTAAACTGATCCACCTCCTCAAGTAACTCTCCATTCAACATACCATTTAACTTCCTTCTCTCACACACTTCCAAATTCTGTCACTAATCGGCCAAGCTTCTCTTCCGTGTCTGCAACCAGTACAGTATCTTCCGCAAACAACAACTGATTTACCTCCCTTTCATGGTCATTCTCGTCTACCAGTTTTAAACCTCGTCCAAGCACTCCAGCATTCACCTCTCTCACCACTTCATCAACATACAAGTTAAACAACCACAGCGACATCACACAACCCTGTCTCAGCCCCACTCTCACCGGAAACCAATCGCTCACTTCATTTCCTATCCTAACACATGCTTTACTAACTTTGTAGAAACTTTTTACTGCTTGCAACAACCTACCACCAACTCCATATAACCTCATCACATTCCACATAGCTTCCCTATCAACTCTATCATACGCTCTCTCCAGATCCATGAACGCAACATGCATCTCCTTACCTTTTGTTAAATATATTTCCTGCATATCTGCCTAACTGCAAAAATCCGATTCATACAACCCCTACCTCTCCTAAAACCACCCTGTACTTCCAAGATTGCATTCTCTGTTTTATTCTTAATCTTATTAATCAGTACTCTACCATACACTTTTCCAACTACACTCAACAAACTAATAACTCTTGAATTACAACACTCATGCACATCTCCCTTACCCTTATATAGTGGTACAATACATGCACAAACCCAATCTACTGGTACCATTGACAACACAAAACATATTAAACAATCTCACCAACCATTCAAGTACAGTCACACCCCCTTCCTTTAACATCTCGGCTCTCACACCATCCTTACCAGATGCTTTTCCTACTCTCATTTCATCTAGTGCTCTCCTCAATTCCTCCATTTTAATCTCTCTCTCATTCTCGTCTCCCATCACCGGCACTTCAACACCTGCAACAGCAATTATATCTGCCTCCCTATTATCCTCAACATTCAGTAAACTTTCAAAATATTCCGCCTACCTTTTCCTTGCCTCCTCTCCTTTTAACAACCTTCCATTTCCATTTTTCACTGTCTCTTCAATTCTTGAGCCAGCCTTCCTTACTCTCTTCACTTTTTTCCAAAACTACTTCTTATTCTTTTTATATGAATGACCCAATCCCTGACCCCACCTCAGGTCAGCTGCCCTCTTTGCCTCACTTGCCTTGCGCTTTACTTACACATTTTTCTCTCTATATCTTTCATACTTCTCCACACCATTACTCTGCAGCCATTCTTCAAAAGCCCTCTTTTTCTCTTCTACTTTTACCTTCACTCCTTCATTACACCATTCACTGCCCTTCCTCATGCTACCTCCAACAACCTTCTTGCCACACACATCACTTACAATCCCAACGAAATTTTCTTTTACTAACTTCCACTCCTCAAAATTACCAGTTTTTCTTACTTTCACTGCGTCATATGCCATTTTCAACCTTTCTTGATATTTACTTTTTAACCCTGGTTTTATTAGCTTCAACCCTCACTAGCTCCCTTTTACATCCACCTACTCTATTCCCCCACTCTTTTCCTACAACTAATTTTCCTTCTACCAAAAAAAGATCATACATCCATTAGCCATACTCCTAAAAACGTGCACGTCTTTCAATCTTCCAAACATTCTTTTAGTTATCAACACATAATCCATTAATGCCCTTCTACTACTCTTCCATTTGCCACCCTTACCCATGTGTACTTGTTTTTATCTTTCTTTTTGAAAAAGCTAGAACTTATCACCTTCTCTTGCTCAACACACATATCTACCAGTCTCTCACCACTCTCATTTTCACCTGGTACGCCATACTTCCCAATGACACCTTTTACCTCCCCAGCGCCCACTCTAGCATTTAAGTCACCCATGACAACTACAAAATTCCTTCTACCCAGTCCTTCTACACACCTAGTTACTTCATTCCACAACTCATTCCGCTCTTCTTCACTTTTCTCACTACCTGGCCCATACACACTGACAAAAGTCCAGCATTCCCTACCCAACCTAACCCTTACCCACATTAACCTAGATGATATCTCCTTCCATTCTGCTACTTTACCTGTCATCCATTCACTCAGCAATAAAGCCTCACCCTCTCTTGCTCTTCCCCTTTCAATCCCAGACACTCTACCAGACATTTCACCAAACATCACTTCACCCTTCCCATTTATCTGTCAAAGGCCAATACATACATCCTTCTATTCCTAAACATACTTCCAATCTCACATCTTTTACTCACTTTCGTACTACATCCACGCACATTCAAACACCCCAAAACTAGAGTGCGGGGAGCAGTCACTCTCCCCCCAGCTCCACCTCTTTGCTGATGTCTCACAGGATTGTAAATACAGGAGAAGGGGTTCCCAGCCGCCTCGCCCCATCCCTTTTAGTCGCCTCTTACGACACGCAGGGATAACGTTGGCGCTATTCTATTTGTTTGTATGCCCCCCGCGGCCACAGAATTGTAATTTCCCCTAAATATATACAACGGTCAATTTATAATAAATGATTTATCTGTAGGCCATTGAGGATCGATCCTCTGAATTGATATATCAGAAAATATTGGATATCAACAATTAAACCATTAAGAGGAACAAACTATGCTCATTACAGGATTGCCATACATATTTATTTTCAGTTAGGGTGTTTAACTTGCAACTTGATGGCAAATTACCAATTTCGTTGCAAACACTAAATCCAGTGATTCTTTGACTAATTCATATGATTTCAACATAAATACTCAAATATAAATCCCTTAACCCTAATGTTTCCTGAACAGGATTTACCAAAACCTAATACTACTGCACACTAAACCCTTGATATGATGTTGATCTTTTTATGTTATTTCTCATTTCATATGTTTACACTTAATACTCTTTCTCTAACTACCACTGTAATGTGCAATAATGGGCTATCAAAAACGGGCCTTAGTCAAATCTTAAGGTCAATAAAGGTTTAAAGGCAGCTCATGAATGGCAGAGTCAAGGGACATTGACATTGCTGTATATTGAATTTTCCTTCAGAAAGTATTCATCTTCCTTCTAGTTCTACAATAACTGATTCTAAGTCCTTTTCTTGTGAGCGTTAATTACTGTATTAGGGGCAATACAGGATGAGAAAGAGAGAGAGAGAGAGAGAGAGAGAGAGAGAGAGAGAGAGAGAGAGAGAGAGAGAGAGAGAGAGAGAGAGAGAGAGAGAGAGAGAGAGAGAGAGAGAGAGAGAGAAGCTTTGTATCCTATACATAAAACAAAGGTTATACAAGGACATTCGATGGAAAAAGTCCTCTCAACTATATCATCCACTGCAATAAAGATATTATGACTAATGTCAGAGTATAATATTTTTATCTTATTTTTTGCAGGAAATTATTAGAAAAAAGTAAATACAGGCGATAAGAGAAAATGAATTAAGCTCATGAAATATAGATTATCAGAAATCGATATCGAATTGCTAAAATGATAGTAATTTAAATACCATTTTATCTCTGGCAAATCTCTGATTGCTACCGAGATTTTAGGTATCCATAAAACAGACCAGAAAAATTGGGACAATTTTGATGCTGTTAAAAATATTTGAGATAAAAATTTAATGAATATGAAAAAAAATGGATATTAGAAATGCTAATAAACTTTTGAAGCATCATCAATAATCAGTGTCCTATTTTTCCCTTCCAATGAATTAACATTTTTGTAAAAGGTCTTCCTAAAATTCACGAATTTCCATTGCTTTACGTGGTATTAAATCTGAATCCATTCGTAGATATATTTTTTTTGTAAAGTATATTATATATATTTATTAGCTTAAGGAAATGAATTTAGAGCTAAATACTTATGGCCAAAGATATACATATATTTACATGCAATTTCATTTACAAAGTATTATATATTGAACGGGAAAAGTAATTAGAATATCCAATTGGCTATAATACATGTTTTCTTAGCCTTAGATGACTTCCTACTCCCCATAGCTTAGATTTTTTCTAACCAGGATTCATGACCCAAAATGTACATATAAAACACCTTTCTCATATTACGCAATCAACGCCTACTAATGATAAAAATGGTGAAGTTCAGTAAAGGTTAAATGAAGCATTATTCCTGATGAATTATAAGTTGACATTTTTGGAAATGAATGATGATAGATTTTTTTTTCTGTGTCAGAATTTTACCGCCTTGAATGAAGATATAAAATATTTTTGTGAGCCCATGAGAATTATGAAATAAATCAGACAAAGACGCACAAATCATGTGAAAATGGAGGTTCATGATGCCCGGTTGACTGTGCCCGGCCTTGATGATGCCCGGTTGACTGTGCCCGGCCTTGATGATGCCCGGTTGACTGTGCCCGGCCTTGATGATGCCCGGTTGACTGTGCCCGGCCTTGATGATGCCCGGTTGACTGTGCCCGGCCTTGATGATGCCCGGTTGACTGTGCCCGGCCTTGATGATGCCCGGTTGACTGTGCCCGGCCTTGATGATGCCCGGTTGACTGTGCCCGGCCTTGATGATGCCTGGCCTTAATGATGCCCGGTTGAATGTGCCAGGCCTTGATGATGCCCGGTTGAATGTGCCAGGCCTTGATGATGCCCTGTTGAATGTGCCAGGCCTTGATGATGCCCTGTTGAATGTGCCAGGCCTTGATGATGCCCGGTTGAATGTGACAGGCCTTGATGATGCCCGGTTGAATGTGTCCGGCCTTGATGATGCCCGGTTGAATGTGTCCGGCCTTGATGATGCCCGGTTGAATGTGTCCGGCCTTGATGATGCCCGGTTGAATGTGTCCGGCCTTGATGATGCCCGGTTGAATGTGTCCGGCCTTGATGATGCCCGGTTGAATGTGTCCGGCCTTGATGATGCCCGGTTGAATGTGTCCGGCCTTGATGATGCCCGGTTGAATGTGTCCGGCCTTGATGATGCCCGGTTGAATGTTTCCGGCCTTGATGATGCCCGGTTGAATGTTTCCGGCCTTGATGATGCCCGGTTGAATGTGTCCGGCCTTGATGATGCCCGGTTGAATGTGTCCGGCCTTGATGATGCCCGGTTGAATGTGTCCGGCCTTGATGATGCCCTGTTGAATGTGCCAGGCCTTGATGATGCCCTGTTGAATGTGCCAGGCCTTGATGATGCCCTGTTGAATGTGCCAGGCCTTGATGATGCCCTGTTGAATGTGCCAGGCCTTGATGATGCCCTGTTGAATGTGCCAGGCCTTGATGATGCCCTGTTGAATGTGCCAGGCCTTGATGATGCCCTGTTGAATGTGCCAGGCCTTGATGATGCCCTGTTGAATGTGCCAGGCCTTGATGATGCCCTGTTGAATGTTACAGGCCTTGATGATGCCCTGTTGAATGTTACAGGCCTTGATGATGCCCTGTTGAATGTGCCAGGCCTTGATGATGCCCTGTTGAATGTGCCAGGCCTTGATGATGCCCTGTTGAATGTTACAGGCCTTGATGATGCCCTGTTGAATGTTACAGGCCTTGATGATGCCCTGTTGAATGCTACAGGCCTTGATGATGCCCTGTTGAATGTGCCAGGCCTTGATGATGCCCTGTTGAATGTGCCAGGCCTTGATGATGCCCTGTTGAATGTGCCAGGCCTTGATGATGCCCTGTTGAATGTGCCAGGCCTTGATGATGCCCTGTTGAATGTGCCAGGCCTTGATGATGCCCTGTTGAATGTACCAGGCCTTAATGATCCCCTGTTGAATGTGCCAGGCCTTGATGATGCCCTGTTGAATGTGCCAGGCCTTGATGATGGCCTGTTGAATGTGCCAGGCCTTGATGATGCCCTGTTGAATGTTACAGGCCTTGATGATGCCCTGTTGAATGTTACAGGCCTTGATGATGCCCTGTTGAATGTTACAGGCCTTGATGATGCCCTGTTGAATGTTACAGGCCTTGATGATGCCCTGTTGAATGTTACAGGCCTTGATGATGCCCTGTTGAATGTTACAGGCCTTGATGATGCCCTGTTGAATGTTACAGGCCTTGATGATGCCCTGTTGAATGTGCCAGACCTTGATGATGCCCTGTTCTTGTATATAGCCCCACCCACCTCCTCTTCCATCTTTCTATCATCTGTTTGGGTACTTCCTGCTCAGTAATGGTGTGACAGTGCATTTAATCATTGTGAGATTTTCCAGAATTCCTTCACATTTACAGTAGATTCTTGATGTAGAAATAACATGAGAAAACCTTGAATAATAACATTAGAAAACACCAAACAACAAGCGCCTCTTAATACGTAAGCTTCTCCTCATCAAACATGAGAAAACAACATTAAATACTATTTAAAGTTTTTTTTTTTCCCCCATCCAGCCAAAAGCACTATTCACCTTATGAAACTCTGAGTGACGATATTAACGACTAGACTGCGGAATATAAGCGAAAGGTCAACCAGCCTGAAAAATCTCTTTCGAAAAAATGAAATGATCGGAAACACCATTAATAACTTCAAGCCAAGGTTAAGTCAAATCACAAAACATGTTATCTAATCTGACCTTATAAATTTATCTTCGATTCTCAGATAGAAAAATAGAGTATTTCATCAGACAGAAAAAGATATATTAAACTTCATATACAGAAGCGATTGAAAATTATATTGAATCCCTTGGGCATGTGACATGTGACGGGCAATACGACAAAATATTCATGACTAGACTTATAACCTTTTCATGACAAAGCTGCGGCGGTAAAACTAGGGAATTGAAGTTTATTTTTTTTATAGTCATACATGTTTCTTATCAAATGGTATAGATTTCTCTGAAAGGTAAAACTCACATTCTTCCTTAAAAGTTAAAATTGTGAGCAGAGGTAATAGATTAAACTTGGAGATTATTTTCTTTTTTTATTTCCACCTCATCAGATATAAAACTACAAATATCGTGGGTTGATAAGCATATGAGATTTGTCATGATTGACGGAGGGTTACCATTGGCTAACCCAACCTTTTACTTAAACAGCCTCTAACATTAAAACATACCCAGAAGGCTAAATTCGCTACCTGATATCGACTTTGACAGCCTCTGGCTTTTATATTGATAGCAAAGGATGAAATTGCTACCTGGGTTCATAAAAATGAGAGAAATAGAATTATATATTTCCACTCCTTGACTATATTTGACTTGGAAATAAAAACCTATGGCTTAAAATGTAATTATAATGGCTGTTTTAAAGTTTTATAAATAGCTAAAGAGACTTAAGCTATGTCAAGCAGCTCTTCTAGGAGGATACTTAAAAATCAAACCATTGTTTTCTAGTCTTGGGTAGTACCATAGCCTCTGTATAATGGTCATCCACTGTCCTTGGGGTAGAGTTTTCTTGATTGAGGGTACACTCAGGCACACTTTTTTATCTAGTTCTCTTCCTCTTGTTTTTTGACGTTATAATTGCGCATTACTTCTATTGTGGTTTATTTCCTTATTTACTTTCCTCACTAGGCTATTTTTCCTGTTAGAGCCCTGAGGTTTATAGCATCCTGCTTTTCCTATTAGGTTTGTAGCCTAGCAAGTGGTAATAACCATAATCATATTCATAATCCCACCCATACTTCTTTATATAATAAAAAAAAACATTAAAATGAATGCCATAAAACTAATATAAAGCTTGAAAAAGGGCCAAGCTGATTGTTATAACTGATCGAAAACTATAAAAAGAAAATAAATAAAAACAGATGATTACTGTTATTAAAATTGAAACACTTGAAAGAAAGAATTCCTTTGAACTATCTACCACTTGTAATACTTTGATAACAAATTCCATTTTCTTTCTCTTTGATAAAGAAAGAGAAATTTAGAAATTTTCTTTATATAGGACTTTGAAATGGATGAGTTCCAAGATGTAATAAACTGTAGAATGAATAGAGGGTATGAACTCACAGCTGCTTAAAGACAGAGACACTCACATGCACAAGCAAACAGACAGATATATAGTAACATTCGTACACACATCGGCACACACACATTATATATATATATATATATATATATATACATATATATATATATATATATATATATATATATATATACATACATTTGCATATATATATATATATATATATATATATATATATATATATATATATATATATATATACATACATTTGCATATATATATATATATATATATATATATATACATACATTTGCATATATATATATATATATATATATATATATATACATACATTTGCATATATATATATATATATATATATATATATATACATACATTTGCATATATATATATATATATATATATATATATATATATATATATATATACACATATATATATACACATACATTTACATATATATATATATATATATATATATATATATATATATATATATATATATATATATATATATATATATATATATGTGTGTGTGTGTGTGTGTGCGTGTGCTCATTCATGTTTGCATCTATTCATATATAGATAGATAGAAATTTTAACGGTTACAACAATTTATATTTAATCACATTTACTTAAAGGAAAATATTGATATTAAAAAAATTTATTGTATTACCTTCATTAAAAAAAAGAAAAAAACATTGGCTTTCTGTACTAGAAAATAAACTTTAAAAATTTAAATAAAATCTAACCATAATGTCTTTTACCAAATATAAAAGATATTTTCTCTTCCAATATGTCAGAGAATCTTTCACCAAACCATTATTCTCTGAGGATTTGTGTTTCTTTCCATTTTAGAATGAGCTAGGTTGATTGGTTGCCTGAGGATTGGGAAGATATCAAGATTATGGAGCAATTTCATATCCGTTGGATTTCTCATTCAATTCGTATTTTCTTTTTCATAGGAATTGTAGATCTATTTTTCTAACATTTTATGTTTTGGAGAGATCCAAAATAGTAATAATTCACTGATATTTAAAAGGTAAATAGAATCAAAATTGTGGATCTATTTTTCTAACATTTTATGTTTTGGAGAGATCCAAAATAGTAATAATTCACTGATATTTAAAAGGTAAATAGAGTAAAAATTGTGGATCCATTTTTCTAACATTTTATGTTTTGGAGAGATCCAAAATTGTAATAATTCACTGATATTTAAAAGGAACATAGAATCAAAATTGTGGATCTATTTTTCTAACATTTCATGTTTTGGAGAGATCCAAAATAGTAATAAATCACTGATATTTAAAAGGTACATATAATCAAAATTGTGGATCTATTTTTCTAACATTTTATGTTTAGGACAGATCCAAAATTGTAATAAATCACTGATATTTAAAAGGTACATAAAATCAAAATTGTGGATCTATTTTTCTAACATTTTATGTTTTGTAGAGATCCAAAATAGTAATAATTCACTGATATTTAAAAGGAACATGGAATAAAAATTGTGGATCTATTTTTCTAACATTTTATGTTTTGGAGAGATCCAAAATTGTAATAAATCACTGATATTTAAAAGGAACATAGAATCAAAATTAATTATAAAAGAAAAAATATAAAGTTCAGTTTAAGAAAGCCGTTCATGAAAGGCAGGGGCAAGAGGCAGTGATAATGCCATATAGGGTAACCATATAATATTACAAGAGCTATAGAGAAAATAGCCAAGTGAGGAAATAAAAAGTGAAACGAATAAACTACAAGAAAAGTAAATAACAATGACAATAAAATTTTAATATTTCAATAAAATTTAGAGGTACAGAGAATCCTAATTGTAATTATAAAAGTAGAAAATATATAAAATTTTGTTTACAGTTTTAAAGGCCGTTCATGAATGAGGCTGACCATATTTTATTATTACAAAGGCTCCAATAGGGAAAATAGGAAAGGAAAAAAAATAGGAAACTAATAAACTATAAGGGAAGTAAACAACGCTAACAATAACAATAAAATTATGATAATTTATTGGTATATATAATCCTAATTGTAATTATAAAATAAAACCAAATAAAAAGTTCAGTTTAAAAGTTTAAAAGAAATTCATTAATGGCAGAGGCAAGGGGAAGTAATAATGCTCCTGAGGCTAACCATATATAATTAATGCAACGACTACAATAGGGAAAAATAGCCCAGTGAGGAAATGAAAAGGGAAACGTATAAAATAAAATAAAAATAAAAAAACAATTGATAAAATTGTAATGATTCAATAAAATTCAGAAAAGAACATGAAATCCAATTATTAATTATGATATTAAAGTATATAAAATATAGTTTAAAGGTGTACAGGCCGTTTGCGAATGACAAGAGGCAAGGGGCAGTGATAATGACCTTGAGGCTAAGCATATATTACTATAATTACAAGGTCTCCAACAGGGAAAATAGCCCAGTGAGGAAATGAATATGGGAAACTAATAAACTACCAGAGAAGTAATAATATCAATAACAAAATTGTAATAATTCAGTAAAATTCATAATGGTACATAGAATCCAAATCATAATTATAAATGAAGAAAAAATAAAAAGTTCAGTTTCAAAGTTTAAAAGTAGTTCATTAATGGCAGAGGCAGGGGGCAGTGATAATGTCCTTGAGGCTTGCCATTTATCATCATCATCGTCATCATCATTATTAACAACATTATTAACAATATTATTAACAATATTATTACTATTATTAATATTATTAATATTATTAATAATAATATTAATAATATTAATATTAATATTACTAATATTATTAATAATATTAATAATATTATTAACATTATTATTAATATTATTATTGATATTATTAATAATATTTTTATTATTATTTTAATTATTTTAATTATTATTTTAATTATTATTTTTATTATTTTTATTATTATTATTATTATTATTATTATTACAAGGGCTCCAATAGGGAAAATAGAGTAAGGAAATGAAAAAGGGAAACTGATAAACTACAAGAGAAGTATATAATAACAATAAAATTTTAATAATTCAATAACATTTAGAAAATTACATAGAATCCTAACCGTTATTATAAAAGAAAACTAAATATATAGTTTAGTTTTAAAGGTTTATAGGCCGCTCTTAAATGGCAGAGGGAAGGGGCAGTGATTAACTTCCTAGCTGGCGGGAAAATGCCTTAGAGACAAAGCATATATTACTATTATTTTTACAAGTGCTCCAACAAGGAAAATAGCAAAGCGAAGAAAGGAAAAAAAAAAGGAAACTAATAAACTAAAGGAGAAGAAAACTATAGAGGCTTAAAAAAAAGAAGAAGAAGAAGAAGAAGAAGAAGAAGAAAAAGGAAGAAGAAGAAGAAGAAGGATAGAGAGAGAGAGAGAGAGAGAGAGAGAGAGAGAGAGAGAGAGAGAGAGAGAGAGAGAGAGAAAAGAATAATGTACACTCGGGCAAAAGAACTCTTACTCCAAGACAGTGGAAGACCACGGCACTGAGGCTATGGCACTACCCAAGATTAGAGAACAGTGGTTTGATTTTGGAATGTCATCGTCCTAGAAGAGCTGCTTACTATAAAGGAAAATGTCTTCAATCGTTACTAAGAGGAAAGTAGCCATTGAGCAATTACATATGATCAGCGCCAAAGCTCACTCTTCCCCTAAGCTAGAGCAAGGGGGAGCCAGACAATAGCTGCTGATGATACCGTAGGCAGACCTATAGCTTATATGAATGGCGAGGTTACAGACAAGAATATATTGATCTTGAGCCGGTGTGACGGTCTGAACGATTTCCCGGTCACAGAATTCTCCTGGATAATCTGCGCATGCGCGAACATTACCGTTTGCCAGTGCATATAAGGTTGATGTTTTATTTTCCTGTAATGTTAGCGTGCGCAGCTCAACATTACCGCTTCCCAGTACATACGAGCTTGATGTTTTATTTTCATGCGAGCGAAGCGAGCTAATGGCGGAAAATAACCATTATACAATGTCAGGGAGAATTCTGAGACCGGGGGATCGTTCAGACCGTCACACCGGAATCAAAACCTAGCCAGGCAAATCACCAGGCAAGGACTTTACCAAAAGGCCAAAGCAATACTAAGATATATAGCTATTTATCCTTTGCAGGTTAGACATTATAATGATCAATGCATAAAGTTTCCTTGAAATTAAATAATTTATTCTGAACTAATGTGATAAATTCAGGACAACATACCAACTAAGGTCATTAATGTTTAAGAAACCCTGTGATTACTTTGAGAGTAAGGGGAGAGGCCTCTTTGTTTTATCTTCAAATGAGAATACGTGGTCAACAGCATCTCATTAGCTTTTCTAAAGTAGGCATAACGACAACTAAAAAAAAAAATAACTCATTACTCGTCAACATAACCACAGCCCAATTATCAAAGAGGATTCTTGTCATGTCTGAGCCTCATTTTTAAGTTTTTCTGGTGTATCACTGCTTATCCTAAATTGTTGCCTTTGGCAAGTTTTTATTTTTTTTTTTCCTTCGATTTGGAAAGTCGTAGCTTTCGTTCTGTGGACATTCCTCTTCAGCCGAGGAATAGGTGATGAAGGTGCAGGAATTCTGTTTTGGTAATCTTTGTGATAAGATTGCAATTTCGAACCAAAAGGAAAGATGTTGCTTGGAGATAATTGATTTTCTTTAAGTTACTTGCAATTGTTCTCGTGGGAAAACTACATATTTAAACTATTAATTTGAACATGTTATTTCTTGGTTTAATGAAGGATGATACATTTTTCTTTTTGAAATGTATTAGAAAATATATTTGAAGGTAATATACAATGGTGGAATAAAAAGTATTCAAATTTATAAGGCTAAACTTCCAGATAATTTAACTCTTATGTTCTCAATCTATTATTATGAGTAGCCTGCAATAAAGAATGTGAATAAATAGCACAAGTGAATTGTCAAGGAATAAAACAAAAAATAACCAGTATTGAACAATAAAAAAAACCGTAAAATTAAATCTGTTCTAATTCTTCAGTGGCGCTCTTCATCACACAAGGATTTATAGTGTCGTTTTTTCACTTCAAAAAAGAATTTCACTCGAGTTCTGGCGATGATGCAAGTGAAGGTATGCGAGAGATCTGGAGCTTAAATCATTGAGACCTCAGGAATACCAAAATAAGCAAAAATTCAATGTTCCAGTATTTGCTAGTTTTTCTTCAAACTATTTTCCATTTTTTTTTTCCATTTTGAAATAAACTGTAACTTTGCATATAATTAAAACCCTTTAAATTCATTGCATTCATAGTCAATATCTAATTAATTAATGATTACTTGATAACTGTGTATGATTAAAAAATTCGAATGCATTGCATTTATATTAAAAATTAAATTCTTTGATGCTTATATACTTAATAACTATAGATGATAAAAAATGAAACTTGTTGTATTGAAAATCTTATCAATTTATACTTTTTTACTCAAGTACTGTGGATATTATTATAAAAATCATTCACTATTAAAAACCTAATTAGTTTAAGCTTATTCAATTTATAACTATGGATGTGATAAAACAAATCAAATTCATTGCACTCAAAATCAGATGAATTAATGTTTATTTACTTGAGTTGGCTTACTAAATTTATTACCTCTTTGGTCCCCGAGACATCATCTTACTGTTCATAACTAGATTTTTTTTCTTTTTTTAAAGTTGAGCAATTAAGGTTATACACATCTGATTGACGGAGGGAATCGATGATAGAAGACATCACATTAGTGCAAACGATGATGGAAGGTTATTGCCTCAGAGACGTTGACTGAAAGCACAATGGATCTCTTTAGCATAATTCAATGAAGTTTATGCTGATACCCGTAATGTCTTCATGTGCCAAGTATGTCAAATTCACACCCATTGATTATGTTTCTTCATTTCAAAATGATTTACTTGTTTGTAGCAATTTTCATTTCTTGATATGGAAATTTAATCCAAAATATGAGGCACTGTTTCTTCTAAAATAACATATTCGGTTAGGCAGTGTTTTATTAATCTTAGTTTTTTGCCCCCAATATTTCTGAGAAATTAAATTTTTTATTTTCATTTTATGGTCAGACGAGTAGAAAGTGAAATAGATATTTAAGACTAAATATTTACTAGTATTTAAATTTATAGCTTGCAACTATATTTAATGGTAATAAAAGACTTTTGTAAATAAAAAATGGAAATTAGAGTAAAACTCCTTTCTTATTTATTCCTTATTTTTTTTTTTTTGAAAAACTAAGATACTCCAGATTCAAGCTAAAAATATATGAAGCATTAAAATAGATAAGAAATTGATATTCTGATACTAAACTTTATAGAGAATACTTCCTTCAATTACCAAAAAAGCAAATTCATTCCGTTACTGAGGTTTAGTCAAAAGTTTCCCAAAAAGGATACGAAGTTTCCAGAATTGCAGAAAACACCATCTTACAAAATATCTCAAGGCCAGATTGTTTATTTTTTGTATCATCTACAATAGATACTGCAATATATTTTCTGGTTATATATTCATTATTTTAATTTTTTTTAATGAAATTTGACGTTATATACATTTAACTTTCATCCTAAGCTCATTTCCTTTATCTAAAATCTTGATTGCCCTATTGATAGTTCTTTAATAGTTTTTTACATGGTAAAATTATATTTAAAACTGTTCTGACCTTATACATTATTCACTCATTGCCGATGTAGAACTTTGGATATTTCAAATAAAATATAGGACGTATTATAGTATTTTGATTACCTTTAGATAAGCTTCCCCATCTCATGATACAACTAGCAACTGACACTCCATCTAAAAAGATACACCAAGCTAACAAAATTAAATATATATATAGATATGTAATACGTTTGAGAAAACTGTTTATTCGTGTGTAAGTTTCTTAAAAATGTAGGCTGTCTCTATCGGGGCGTAGATTTTTATGATTGCGTGCAAAATAACCACGTACCTTAGAGGAGCTGGTGGAGTTCAGAGAGAATATCTAATGTTTTGCTCCATGTTTCAAAGATACTTTTCAATATACAATCCTTGACAATATCTAAACTTTTAAATGTTATGCTGTATTGGCTATCATATACCATGAAATTCCCCTAAAAAATTCCCAGGGATATATATCTACAATGCTTCAATTTCTATTAGCATTTGAATGACATTATTAAAGCTAGGATATTTACCAAGACATTAAGATAACTTAATCACTCTACAAACTCATCGTGTATTCATACAGACTAAAATTAAAGTATGAAAAGAAATAAAAAAAAATCTTCTATGACAGTTGAAAGTCGTACTAAAGAGAATATAGTTTTAATTATGTATATTCGTATTTACATAATTATGAATTGAGCATGTTTGAGTATTCTAGTATTGCTATACAAGTAGTGTGTGTGCGTGTGTAAATGTAAATAAATACATACATACATACATACATACATACATACATACATACATACATACATACATACATACATACATATATATACAAACCTATACATATAAATACATATTTATTAATAGATTAAATCTTTGTAGATGATAGTTTCTCAGAGGATATATGAAAGGTAAAAAATAATTCCATGTGTTTTTATTAAATAAAAGTTACTACTAATGACAGAGCAATTAATTCTTGCGACCTTTCATAAAACGAAAGAAAACTTAAAGTCCCCCCAGACAAGCGTTCTCCTAATTTCAAAGCACGAACTGAGACCCCTTAGAGTTTCCCTTAGGTGTGCATGCATGGTCAAGAGTTTCTCATTACGTTTCCCCAAGTCCCAGACGTCCTTTGTAAGTGGTCACACCTGGAACCGAGGTGCCTTGTTATAAGCCGAAGTGAGGTGAGCTCGCTTACCTGGAGGCAATAGTCACCACTCGTTAAATGTGGTATTCTAGATTAGGTTCTTGAATATTTAATGATGAGGTTCATTACCTCTGCCAACGGAGTTGGAAGGAGGTTATGTTTTCACCACTGTCTGTGTGTATGTGTGTTTGTTTGTAAATAGCTTCCTGGCCACAAAATTAATCTAAGAACTCTTGCAGGGATTAACTACTATAATATGCTGGAAGTGATTAAATTTTAGAAGGTCTAGGTCAAAGGTCGAGGTCACGGTCAAGCAAAATGTTCAATTCATGTAACCAGCCGTGAGTTAGACATCGTGGTCATGGAGACTTTTAAACTTGGTTCATATTTCAGTATATGAAAAATCACGTCAATTCATAAATGTTAAGGTTGAAGGTCAAGGTCTAGTCAAAAGTTATGGTGAATCAAAAGGTCAAATTCCGATTCCCCAACCATACAGCCACAATTTTAATTGTAAATTAATAAAACTTGCAGGGATTTTAATATTGTGCAAAGAGCTGTAAATGGTTAGATTTTAGAAGGTCAAAGGTCAAGGTTTGCACACTACGAGTGATTCAGTCTAGTTAGTATCTTCTTTTCAGGTTTATGACTTCAAGGAATAATATCTTACTTTTTAGTGTGAATCTTTTCTAAGATCAGGATTAACAAATGGTGGAATTAATACTTATTGCATTTCTATTTAAAGGCTATTTCATAAATATATAACTTATAAATATTCCTTTGATTCCAATGCTTGGAAAGTAATCTTGATGGAAGAGCTATTACTAAATATGTACGAAGTATATTTGAACAGACAAACAGGGTTACACTTACATTATATATATATATATATATATATATGTATATATATATATATATATATATATATATATATATATATATATATATATATATATATATAAACCCATTTATCTATATATCTATATTTATATATCTATATCTATATCTATATCTATCTATATCTATATCTATATCTATCTATATCTATATATGTTTATCAATATCCATATATATCTATATATATCAATATCCATATATATCTATCTATATCTATATCTATATTTTTATCTATATCTATATATCTACATATCTATATAGACATATATACACATATATACATACATACATATACATACATATATATACATATACATATACATATACATCATATATATACATATACATATACATATACATACATATATATATACATATACATATACATCATATATATACATATACATATACATCATATATATACATATACATATACATATACATACATATATATACATATACATATACATATACATACATATATATACATATACATATACATATACATACATATATATACATATACATATACATATACATATACATATACATACATATATATATATATATATATATATATATATATATATATATATATATACATATATATATATATAATATATATATATATATCACAAATTATATACACGAGAGAGAGAGAGAGAGAGAGAGAGAGAGAGAGAGAGAGAGAGAGAGAGAGAGAGAGAGATTTCATGAATTTGAGGAAGCAATACTAAAACGTATATATAAAATTAACCAAAAGAAAGGGGATGCAAAGAAACATTTTCAGGTACCAATTACTTTTACATCATTTCATATAATTTCAAAATTATTAATGTCTGCCTTCATGTATAGAGGTTGTTTTTATTTTAAATTTAAAGTTTTTTTTTCCAGCTGCTTGTAATATGGTTTATTTTTTCTTACGCCAATAATCCATAAGAATACATATATTAAGATAAAGGTTATACATTTAGCTAAAAATTTACAACAAATATACAAAAAGTAGGTCTATACTCCTGCAAGAATATATATAAAGAAATCATTAGTCTACAATGAAGTTTCACAATTTTCTATCATGCAGGCTATGTAATGGGACAATATTTTTGAGTAATTTTGTAAAAAAAAAAAAAAAAAAAGTCAGTGTCAGCGTCAAAACATAGTAAGGGATCAAATTAATCTAGTTATACAATCTTATTGTGAAAATACCATAAAATTTTCCACGGAACCCTGTCAAATCCAGTTATGAATATGAGGGCCGAAAATAAAAATATTCTGTTGAGGGCGATCACTAGATATTTTTGGGTACCCATCGCTATATTGTGGAGTATCATAGCCAGTAAAAGAAAGTAATTTGAAATAAGCATACGTGTATACATACTGTATACCAAGGCACTTCCCCCAATTTTGGCGGGTAGCCGACATCAACAAATGGAGAAAAAGAAAAAAAAAAGTGGGACCTCTACTCTCTACGTTCCTCCCAGCTTAATTGAAATAAGCATAATAGGAAAAATGAAAAAGCAAAACGAAGGTTAAAACAAAAATAAATATGCTAAATTAAAATTTTTATAGCAAATAAGTATACTTTTCATAATAGATTAATTCTATTATCTTTAGAATCTTATAAGTAGGTTTCCAAACAGCATTATAATAAATCGAATCCTGTTAAAATGTAAGATTTTATTAAGTTTGTTCACCTGTTTGATTAACATCGGGTCTATTGTTCTTCAAACATTTGTATAAAAAAAATATTTTGTGTTAAAAAAATGAAACATTTAAATTCTATTAATGCTAAATATATATGTACTTATGCAATCTTTGCACGATATATAATATGCTAATTTTGTCTATTAAACATTTCTCTAATGAACTAAACTGAGCATACTTAAAAAAAAATAAAATAAAATAAAATAAAAAAATTCACGGGATCAATCCTTCCATATTCAATATACATTATTTTACTAATGAATAATTGTAACTGCCAAAGGTTATATAATTTAGACT
>NC_090725.1:327801417-327803917 GCF_036898095.1 Palaemon carinicauda | reverse complement strand
TTACCCTAAACAACACCTAAAAATTCTGTGTCCTTTTTGGAGTCTGAGTTCCCATCTCCGAAAGACTTTTACCCTCTTTCCAAACTCCCTCGTCCTGCTCAAAAGTTTTTATTTTTTTATTTTTTTTTTAGCTTCCAAAAGTCTTTTTATATTTTTTAATTTTTTCCCTCAACTACCCTTTGAGATTTAATTTGTTTAACAACTTTAATTAATATATTTTTATATGATCCTAAAACTTAATTTTTTCTTTTACTTTTTTACTTCAAAGAAATGAGAGGAGTAATATATTGTTCCTTGACATTATACATGGAATAATGTTGATATATATTTCCAGTGTTTGTAATGTGGAACTTAGCTCTGTTGAAATGGTTTAGAATTGATTGATAAAACCTAATAATTTTACAAAAAGTGATACTAAGTAATCATATATTAATTATCTTATATAGGAAAATATCATTGGTTTCAAATAGTCTTAAATTTATCTATCCATCTGTGTATGCATACATTATATATCATATATGTATATATAATGTATATTATATAAAGATAATAAATGCATATTGTATATAAATACCATTCCTAATAAAACTAAATAAAAAGAAAACTAATATTTTTGATGTTAAACAATAGTCAAAATATTCCCTATCATTATCCAACAAAAAATAAATATGCTTTTACAAGACACTTGAATTAGGTGACCCCCTGCATAAAATAAATTATTATTGTAGCCAAATCTCATAATCATAGTAAAATCTTACTGAAAGATTGGGGTCATACATACTGTTTCCCCATATGGGTGAATCAAAGAATATAAATGTTAATTAGATGTGAGATGCTTATCATAATAATGGCGTTTTGGAATTTGCTAGCTATACGATATATGTATATTTTATATAGGTTTTATCTTATATTCTGTAAGATATACCAGAAGTTTTTTTTTCTAAATGATTAGATAAATATGTTGTATGATACAGGATATTTCAAATTATATTTCAAATTATTTTATACTTTTATATATATATATATATATATATATATATATATATATATATATATATATATATATATATATATTTATATGAATAACAATAGTCAATTGAATTAAGAAATAGAGAAAACTATGGTTTATATTTAAAATATTTTACTTTTTTAGATGATCTAACGTACGTTTACTGAGGTAATTACGAAGTATTAAGAAAAATAAAGAGACAAAGTATATAAAAACAGCAACAACAACAACAACAACCAGGCCTCAAGGCACAAAACGTTAATCACCTCTTTGAACATATCCAGCTATGATCCCACGAGCCACCCACACATCTGGTCCAAGAGTGACCTATTAAACCCCTCTCCTATGATCCCAGGATAATCATTTCTACACTTCACTGCCACTTGGAACTTATTCCGTGACCAAGAACGTTTGTAACATAACAAGAGGAACTTACAACTCATCAGCAGCCTCATTAAAGTACAAAAGAGCTACCTGAAGACAACTACGGTAAGTGTTCCCCTAAAAATGAGAACTATCTGAGATAATTGACCTCCTGTTATGTTAGTTGATAACAAGGTTCCATTTTCTCTGTTTGGGGATCGTTATCGTGGATGCTGCAGGTACTCTAGAGATAATGAGGCGTACTTGAAAATGCATTGTTATCAAAAAAGGAGAATAGATTAGGCTTCCCTGGAGTTATTGAATGGTGTTCGTAATGGTAAACTGTTTATGGATATACTGTTATCAATAAAAAATATATTGATTAATATAGAAATGAAACCAAATGACGTTGAGATCATAGTGAGGGGTAAAAGGAGATGGTTTGGGCATGTTCTTCACACTCTTGAAGGGAGATTAGTTCACCCAATTTTGTACCAGGCTCCATAAGGAGTTTTTAAGAGATAATTCTAATAATAAACTGTTTAGGATATATTGTTACCCCAATAAAAAAAATATATTGATTGATATAGAAATGAAACTATAAGTGGTTGTTCGAGTGCCATATATGGATGAGATCATAGTGAGGGGTAGATGAAAATGGTTTGGACATGTTCTTCAGACTCCCGAAGGGAGATCAGTTCACCAAGCTTTTACATGGGCTCCAAAAGGCATTAGAAGAGCTGGAAGACCCAGGCCTACATGTCAAGAGGACTATGAAGCGTGAAATAAATGATAAATGAAGAAGTGAATTAAAAGTCACGATAGAGACGGCTAAGGAAATCTAACAGAGGCCCATTGCGTCAATAGGCGTAGAATGAGATGATACAATTATGTTTTTTTTTTTAATATTTAATGTAACAACAGTCTGTGACTTGATATATGTCAACCTCAATTATATAAAAGGATTTATTTTTTTACGATCAAAATAAATAAATGGATAAAATATTAATACATGCTTTACTATTCCTAACAAAAACCATTTAACGATAATTTTAACCAAAAAGTGCACTTAGTAATATTATACCCGAGTCATATCCATAAAGAGAAGTTCCCAAACAAAACGAAATT